>NW_011967231.1:1189735-1219426 GCF_000949405.1 Vollenhovia emeryi | reverse complement strand
CAAGAAGAAGGTTTTCGATTGGTCGCAAAGCCACTTTTGCACCGCTTCCTGCACGTCTACGTCTGTAGAAAATTAGCGACCTCGCAAAGCATCCTTGAGCGGCCCAAACAGATGAAAGTCGGAGGGAGCAAGATCTGGGCTGCAGGAAGCGGTGCAAAAGTGGCTTTGCGACCAACCGAAAATCTTCTTCTCGGAAGGAATACGCAAGCTTGTGGACGGCTAGACCAAGTGCATTGCTAAGGGAGGAGACTATGTTGAAAAATGGTGTACACATTGAACCCCTATTTTTGTGTAAATAAATTGTAGAACAAAAAGTGCAGATAATTTTTGACTCACCCTCGTATAATACTTCGCATGAAGAAGTCCAAGAAATTGCAAGAAAGATGTAAAAAATCATGTCTTTATATTGTGGTGGACGAGATTGTGCGAGTGAAAGCGTGCGTACAAAATAAAAGTTGTGTGAGAGCTAACACGCGACCGTGTGAATTATAATATATGAATGTGCTATCCCAGTCTGGTATTGCTGCCGATGTGTAATGACGACTCAGCGTTGCATTAAACACACTAATTTGCCTCTACCATCACCTATGAGCTAGACATGTTCGAGAAAAAACAAACAACACTGACGCTTTCTCAAAACCGAGCAAGAGCATCGAGCTTCCTTGTCAGATTGCGCGTGATGTTATCACGAAGCGATTAAGCCTTTTCTTCTCTTCATTGCTATACCTTGTGAAGGACAATGCTGCTGGCAGGCAGCAAGAGTACGGAATCTATTGGAATTGCCTTTACAACCGCCGTAAACAAATTGGCTACAAGTGCCACGCTCGGCATCGTAATACCAGCGCAATGCCGAGCCCGGACAAGGTCCGGGGTCTCTCTTCATGGCGCATACATCAGACAGTTTTACTGCAAAAGTTCGTCCATCACTGTGCGATCGGGTCGCTAAGGAACGACTATGGGAACGTTTACAAGTAATATTCGCGGCAAGCGAGTTTTGAGTAAGTTCAACACACTTGCAAGAATGTTGTAATACTCATTCTTGACAGGTTTATGTTCCCTTTTATGTGCCGAGTAATCTCATAGGGTGCTTTTATCAGAATATAATTTTGTAATGAAAATTATAAATGTTATTAAGTACCTTGATATCGTTAAATCTTATTTGGATTTTATCTGACATTTTATATCACATAAACTAACGATTTTTCAATTTGATAAATTTCATATATCAGAAGTAAATGCATTATATATTATCAATCAGATTCACGTGATGGGTCGTAGATCTTATCTATCTGTTAGATAAAATTTTTTTAAGTTAGCTATTGCTAAAAAGTATTTATTAAGTAAGTAAATATTAATACTAGCATTCCATATACTTATAACTATTAAACTACGTAACTAAATTAATTCCCCCAACATGAAACAAGTTTTTCAAAACTGTTGTTACGCAATATCTCATCAGCGGCAAACATTTATCAGATAATAAATATTAAATTTTAAATTATATTTTAAAAAAGAGTGCCATATAAATAAACTGACAATTTACGTAAAACACGAAATTCTAGTGCACATACAAAAGCAATAGTAAGAAGAAAACGTACCTTTCCTTCGACCTGGCTGTAAGCATTGTTGATGACAAGCGATTTCTGTCGGGAAGTTGTTGTCGTTCGCTTTGCAGCCACCATACATGAATTGTTCGCAAGCTTGCGATTCGCGGTTGAAGTACCATTTTGTGAAATTGCCTGCGCAAGGGCCCGCTTCTTTCGGCTGATCGCAAGGATCTGTAATTTAAATGACAAACTCACAACTGTTAGTTGTTTAATTGATTCACAAATTCTCTTAGGTGTAATATATTTTATCTATTAAATTAAATTCAATATAATGTAAGTAAAGAGTGTTTTAAAAATACATTAAAATACATATTTTTTTAAACAAAATAATTTAAACGAGAACATAATATTTTTACATAACGTAATTGATAACCTTGCTTACCGACGTCGTCCGGCGTGACGCAAAGTTCTTCGCAGTCTTCTCTTGTTTTGAACTTGTTAGCATTGCCGAGACAACCACCATAAACGAATTGACCGCACTGCTTCCTGCTAGTATCGTAATACCACGTTGGATGATATCCTTCGCAAGGACCAGCGATTCTTGGTAAGAAGCAAGCAGCTGCAAAATAAATCGAGGATCCGTTGTTTGAATATTTAAATTTTGACGTTTTAAATAGGCGTAACTGGTGCGTTTACAAGGAGTTTGTTTAAATGTAAAAATTCTACAAATGAGAAATTCATCTTCATAATTATAATCTTGTGTAGCATACACATACATCGATTAATTATTGCGCAAAATATATAATATAGCTACCTTTTCCCTTTGGTTGTACGCAAACTTCTTTGCATTCCTCCTGTGTCTTGAAGCGATTTTCGTTACCCTCGCAGCCTCCGTACCAGAACCTCGAGCAGCCACCGTAATCGGTATCGTAAAACCACTTGACTGTAAAGTCTCGGCAAGAGCCTCTATCCTTCTTCAAACCGCACGCAGCACCAGGTATCGACGGTACCGTGAGACAACCTTCGAAGTTCTCCCCTTGAGCTTCCTCTATTCCATCCGGACAGCATCCGTATTGCGATGCGTCGCACGTACATCCCGCAAAGTTTGGTCCCTTAGCTGGCGTTCTGCCATCCGAACAGCATTTATATTGCGTGTTCTCGCATCCGCAACCTGTGAACATTATACAAAACACATTAAATTTTCTATTCTTCTTGACTCGAGTTACTCTCAACAATTTTTCTATTTTATATTACGTTACGATTGTATATCGATCGCCTACCTTGACCATGGGAGCCCTTAGCGATAGTGAGGCCATCGGGGCAGCATCCAAACTGGTAAGTGTAACACGGGCAACCCTCGAAATTAGGCCCGCTGGCAGGGGTGAACCGGTTCGGGCAGCAACCGTGAGGCGTGTAGTGACAACCGCAGCCCTCATTGTTTGGTCCACGCGCTGCCGTCGAATTATCCGGGCAACAACCGAATCTCGTGTATTGGCAACCGCAGCCGTAGAAGTTTGGTCCACGAGCTGGCAGAATGTTATCCGGACAACACTTGTAGGGAGTCGATAAGCAGCAACCCTCGTTGTTCGGTCCATGCGCCGGTGTCTCTCCATCCTCACAGCATCCGTAAGCGGTATCGTCGCATGGCATGCGACAGCCATGGTTGTCTGGTCCGAGAGCTGTGGAATCGCGAATAGTGGAAGCGTATAAAATAGGAGTAAAACGCTTTGCCGGTTTCATATTTTTCAATTATTAATTTAGTCGACTAATAAACGATGGCAAATCTACCAATAACAGGTAAATGGTATAAAAATAATGTAAAAAGCGACTTGTCTTTTATAATGTACTTTCGTTAAAGAATATTATTTCAAGTTAATGATATGTTTTAAAATTGTTAATAGCTGGCGATGTTTTCTCTTTCGATTCAGCGAATTCTGTGATTAACTGCTTCCAAAGCTAACATCTTATAAAATTTGATAATTTATTTATTACTGCGCAACCAACCTGGGGAAACTCCGTCAGAGCAGCATCCAAAGTAGGACGCGCTGCAGTTCTCGGTATTAATCACACCGCATCCCTCAAAGTTTACGCCATTTGCAACGGTAATACCATCGGGACAGCAACCGTAAGTGGTGTTTGCACAATCTTCGTGTTGAGTTGTTTCATACTCCGATGTTTCAGAAGTGACTTCTTCCTCGCAACCTTACAACACATGCCATTATGTAAAACATTCGAAAATACATACACAATACTTCATAAAGCACATAATATGACCTGATTTTAGAAAAATCTAACAATAAAATAATATCGTACAGTTGTGCGATATGTCATATATTCTCACATATATAATTTACACGACAGAGATAAAATACATACCTTCGCCATTAGGACCAGAAGCCGCTTTCATATCACCTGGGCAGCAGCCAAACTCGGTGATATTACAACATCCCAGATTATTCTTTCCACTAGCTGCAGTCTCGTTGTCAGGACAACATCCAAATCTGCGCAATTAAACGGCACAGACGATTAAATTGCGAGACTAAAATTGTACAGGTGAAAAGTTAACTTTATAAAAATGGAAACTAACTCTGTTTCTTTACATGGTTTCTTGCATCCTTCGTAATCGTTGCCTTGTGCCGTAGTAACATCGTCGGGACAACAACCGAAGAGTGATTCGTTACAATGAGAATCGGGGCAACCCTTCTTCTTGGGACCGGTGGCTGGCGACACGCCATCGGGACAGCAACCGTATCGTGTCTCGTTGCACGTTTGCGGTGTCGGGCAGCCTTGACCAAATGGTCCTTGAGCAACGGTGATATTGTCGTAACAACACCCGAAAGGCGTTTTCTTGCAGCTCTTCCTTGGCTTGCATTGCCGTTTACGCGCCGTTACTTCCGGGAAGCTGGTTGTCCATATCTCTGTGACTAAAGTTATAAATTGGCATTAATATAGAAAAACACCCGTTTCATCGTTCGAGATTACTTACTATCAGTCTTTTCGGTAAGATCGGTCTCGCCACTCATCGTAGAGGATGTAATTTCCGTTTCACCGGATACCGTTGTCTCTTCGAAAGACGATGTCGATTCAGTCGTTTCGCCTGACAAAGTTGTCTCGCCTGATAAAGTTGTCTCGCCCGACTCGGTCGTCATAGCTGATTCAGTAGTTTCCGTAATTTCCGAGACGGTACTTTCGCTGGATTCTGTCGCGCCGGATTCGACTGTCGCGCTTGAGGTCGTAACGTCGCTAGATTCGGTCGTCAGTCCGGATTCTGTCATCTCAACCGATTCTGTGCTAACACCGGACTCAGTCGTCTCTCCTGATTCTGTAGTCTGTCCCGACTCGGTTGTTTCGCTACCGGTACTTTCAGTCTCACCCGATGGACTTGTTCCAGAAACAGTAGTGTCTTCTGTACCGCTAACTGTGGTGCTGTAACTCTCGTCGGTTTGACTCGATGCTGTAGTTACAGCGTCGGTACTTTGTTCCTCGGAACCGAAATCATACTCGCCTTGTACGTTTAATGCGGTTGTTAGCTGAGAAACCATTGTTGATGTCATCTCAGTCGAGGTTTCTGCGAAATATTATTATTACTATGTAATTTGTACGTTTGACTGGTTGGTAGATCAATTATCTAATTTTACGTTTATGGTAGAAAAGAAATGTAAGCGCGCGTGCGCCTTCATATAAAGACATTGGAAACCTTGTAAAACACATCTGAAAGATTGCTATTTCTATGATTTAAATTTAAATAATAAAATACAAAATTAATACAATATTTTAATTGTGTCTCTGCATTAAATCACCATTACAAGCTGTTTTACGATTAAATATTTACCGGAGGTGGTTTCGCTTTCAGTCGTTTCTGTGGTATCCGTCTCTGAAGATAATGTACTTGGTGGAGATTCTGTAGACTCGGTCGTATCTGTGGATTCGGTAGTTTGTGTTGTTTCAGTCTCTGTCGAGTCAGTCGTTTCGGTATTTGTCGTATCTGTTTCAGTAGATTCTACCGGGTCAGTCGTAGAAGAAATCGTGCTTTCCGAAGTGTCAGCCGATTCGCTTGTTACATCAGAATTAGTCGTCATATCACTGGATTCGATTGTTGTTACTGAATCTTCACTGGCAGTCGATTCAGTATCTACATTGCTAGTCGACTCGCTGGTGACGGACTGATCCGTCGATTGTTCTGTTGTTCCTGATTTAACATCACAAAGGAATCAATAAGTATACATATAAAGTAATACTGATTTTATCAACGATATAAATGATTTACGTTCAACATTATTTGTCACAATAACTTCCTTAAAAACTGAAATAAGTATTTGACAGAAACGTACCGTCGGATCCCGATGTTTGAGTGAATTCGTCCGTAGATGCGCTCGCGCCGGATCCTTCGGGGCTGGTGTCGGATTCTTCTTCGATAGTAGTCCCGGATCCTTCGATCGTTACGTCGGTTCCTTCGGTGATGTCCGACGACTCGGTTACCTCCGTCCCGAACTCGGTTGTGCCGGTTTTGCCTTCCGTCGTAATTCCGCTAACCGGACTTTCGCTCTCGTCGACAGCGGTAGAATCGGTCTCGACAGTACTGCCGGTGAAGAAGCCAGTATCAAACATGGTAAAATCGTCGTCGCCGCTACCCTCGCCGCTGCCCAAATCGGAAGGTGAGATGTCGCCTCTCGTAGAATCACTGAACATCGTGTCGTAAATGTCACTTCCGGTAGACGGCGAACTCAGAGGCGTTGCTTCTGTTTGCTCGATTAGTTTGCCCATCTGAAAAAAAACCCCGAGAAAAATCACTTCAACGTTGCAACTATTTAATCCTCTGCGCAAGATCGAGAAAGAATCGCTTTACCGGATTGTCCAGATACGGAAAGATTGATTTGATTCGTAAATCCAAGACGTGTCTCTTTGAAACGTCTTGGAACAATAAGAAACGAAGTTACGAAGTAACTCAGTCACACCTAATATTTAATTAAGTGCTGCACGACCTAGTTTCACTTACCCCCGTAGGAAGACTGAATTCACCGGCAGCCTTTCCATCCTCTTCCTCCTCCTCCTCCTCCTCGCATTCCTCCTCCTCCTCCTCCCCTGAGTCTGTTGTTTCACCTGGCTCCTCGTCGATCGGTGTCACGCCTGCGTTCAGCAAAACAACAAATTTACATGAATCAAAATTAAAATTTTTTAAATAAACATCTTTTAAAAATATGCACATAAAAACATTCTGATAACATTGGATTCTATGCGTGCACTCTATTTATCGTTGACTAACTTCGAAAGCACATCGGAAATTTAATTCTCCTCGCTACAGAAAATGAGAGACATGTTATTCACGGTGGGTGGTTCGTGTTGCCCTTTAGAATGTGATAAGTGCTAAGACATTTGAATTTAATACCACGAACCTCATTATTTTCACGCCTGCTGTTCAAGGTATATTCAATATTTTATGCTCATGGCCTATAATGAAAAGGTTTACATCACAATAAATCACTCTGCGTTATAATGAAGCAAATGTTAATACATCTTTATTATCTCTAGTAATGAAAACGACAACAAGGGACTTTCGAGATTAATAGAATTTACAGAATGAAATTTATTTTCCAGACAAGCTAGTTTGCCGAATTATTATTAATATGTATATTACTTCTATACATATTTCTCTTTAATGGAGATATGCTTAAGTGTATTAAAATAATACAAAATAAACAACTTGTAAAGATTTAAATAAGAGATTTAATAAACAGCAAATTTTTAAATTATTACTAGTATAAATCTTTGTTAAACTATTTTTATTTTTAAAAGTGATATTTCTTACTTATTTTATACCTGTATAGAAAACATTAAGCTATCTTGAAAATATTAAGACTAAGCTTCTTGAACTTTTTTACCTTCTTCACAAGGTTGATCGTTGCATTTTTCGGTAGAGAACATAATGCTATCGGCATCACACTGACTCACAGGTACCGTCTTGTTGTCCTTCATGCAAATCACTTTGCGAGTCATGTCACCGTCGCCACATGGCTCCGAACACTGCAACACATTACAACGTGATTGACGACGTTGACTGCATTTCAAGAAAATTAACAAATCTGAATAATTAAACTTTACAAAAGTTAGCCGCTAACGAAGTAATATCAATTAACCACATCTGAAAGTAAAAATGTTACATGTCCTCAAAATTAAATTAAGAATGAAGACGAACCTTGCTCCAGGGCCCAGCGAACCATTCGCCCTTGCACGGTTCTTCAGCGGTGCAATTTTGGGTATCTTCAAATTTCTTTTCTGGCTCGCAATTGTCGTCCGAAACTTTCTTCACAGTATCATCGCCAAAAGTGCCACAGAACACTTTGCGCGTTTGAACGCCGTTTCCGCATTTTGCCGAACACTACGAAAATGTTAATAAAGATGAAAAGAGAGAATGAACTTTTTTATTGTACATTTAGCTGAAAGCTCTGACAGGAATATTTAATTTATTGGTAGCGCTTATTGTTAGTCAATTTATTTGTATATTGAAATACATTTTCACTTTAGAATGAATAATGAAAAGATGCAAATGAATGTTCACTCGTTTACCTCGCTCCATTGTGAAGTAAACCACTGAAAATCGCAATTTTTGGCTTTCTCGCAGTCTCTTTCCAATTCCGGCTTCTTGTCTGCATCACACAAATCATCTGGATGAACTGTGCCGTCTTGAGTAGCGCAATGGGCCGTTCTGGTTTCTTTGATGAGATCACACTTTTCCTCACACTATTAAGAAACGATTTTCAATTGTTTGTTTAAAACTTTGAGAAACATATAGAAGTGATTTCGGCAATTTATTATTCAATAACAAGTCATTTGCGTGTTCAAAGCGACTCACTCCGCTCCAGTCCGAGGTAACCCAGTCGAGACCAGCGCAAGGTCTCAGCTCGCATGCTTTTTCACGTTCGGGCACCTCCATTTCGCACGCCTCATCTTCCAACACTTGGATCTTGCCGTCCACCTTCTTGTAGCACGTAACTACCCTGGTTTGTTTACCAGGCCCGCATATATGATCGCACTGAGAGAAAATTTATTTCTTTCATCGTAATCACGTAATTCGATAATTTAATTTAAACGTATAATTTAGGTTTTGCGCGACAATATAATGACTTACAGGCTTCCAGGGTCCCTCGTGCCACAGTGGACAATCCACGTCTTTGTTGCACTCCTGCTTAGTAAGTCCTTTCGGCCCAACTTTTTCCAGACATTGAGAATCATCCACCACGGAAGCGATTCCACCCGAGATGACCTGCTGGCACTTGATCTCTCTGGTCTGCTCGCCGCCTTCGCCGCAATGTTTGCTGCAAGTTGACCACGGGCCTTCTACCCAGCCTGATGGACACGGTTCTTCGCTACAGCTTTGGGTGTCAGCCGGCTCCAACTGCGGATCGCATAAGCTCTCATCCACCGGCTGATTGTCACGCCTTCGTACACAAGCTACTCGTCTCGACTGATAGCCTTAAAAGATAAACGAAGCGTGAAACGGACTTGTTTTCATTCAAGCGCAACTGTTACTTTAACTATAATAGATAATTATTAAGTTCAATGTTGAAACTGCGGATAAAGTTGATCGGCAATTACTTTACTGCCGCTTACTTTTATCACAGCTGTATTAATTTTTTGCACAATTTGAAGGGATTTATTAATATTTTATCAAACTAAAGTAAAAGTATTTTATTAAATAGCAATTCCTTGGTTGATTATCAACAAATCTATTTGCGCATAACGAATAAAAACATTGTTTCCTGTGAGAAGAAAACATGAACTTGAGAACCTACAGTTTTAATTGCACGAATGTTAAATTAAATTGGCAATACCTCCACCGCAACTGACGCTGCAACTTGAAAATTCATCGGTCACCCATGTGTAGCTATCCGGATCAGGACGTACCGAGAACTTCTTGGGGATGCTGTACTCATAATGCACCCCCACATTGCGGTCTTGGTACAGCAACTGCGAAAGGGAAACGGTTTCTCGTTAATACACTCTTCGTTCTGAATATTTCAGTAGCAAAAGAAAACCGATACCGAAGTATACTGACCACAACGTAAATCGGCTCATTCGTTGGCCCCAGGGCCGTGATGGTATCGGGTGCTGCAAATCCCTGAGGATCTCTGGCGTAATGAAAGATCGTGCCGGAAAAGCGCAAGCTGCGCGGAAAGTCTATTCTCCAATTGCCATTTAAATAGTAATGTCCGGTTGTGTTGCGTATGGCTGAGTAACAATTTTCAAAAATATTCAGAACAACTTATTGACATTGTATTTATTGACTAAGTTGTTTCATGAAATATTGATTTCAAATATTACATGTATGCGTTATTTTAGACTGTTTGACGTACAGGTTTTGATTCTTTTTATACTTACCTAAATAATTGTTAGATGGATACATTTCTTTTATAACGATATTGGTCGCGCCCTCGGGAATAAGTAAAATATCGATATAACCTGCGAGAACAGTATTTCTCTATTATTAATGTAGAAAAATAGAATAATAGAATTGCAAAAGCTTTATGAAGTAAGAGAATATTAATTAAAATTATTGACTACACAGAAATGATCTGAATTACTTATTGGAACGTTGTTATAGGAAATTGTTACTAATTTCATTTGCAAATATTAATCAGTGAAAATGACTCACCCACTTGAAGATCGTCTGTGTCAAATAAGCCGGTAACGGTATTGCAATCTGAACCGTCGCCACCGCATTCTCTGCACGCATCTTCTTTGGCATCGCTGCCCAACATCATATCGCATCCAACATGCTATACAAAACAATTTTATAATACAGTCTCGTATGTATCTTTATGTATCTTCTTTAGTTTTTTATTATTTAGCCACAAGTCTATTATCTATTATTTGATTGGAGTACACGATAAAAAATCCATTATTTAAATGAAAATTATCTAATTGTTTGTACGATTTGACTGTAAATTAGTGATAGTTAATAATTAAATATAATTTACCATGCATTTGCCTTTGACGCAAACATCATTCTTTTCGGATTCACAAGGAGTACCGTCTATCACAGCGACTTTATGCCTGTAGAAAAATCGTTCACCTCGTGGCATGCAATTTAGTTCGCATTTATTTGGACTTCCGGTGTATGGAATCCAACTGTGGAAAATAAATAATAATGTGCAATTAAAAGTCAATAATAATCGTAAATATTTTGTCAATCAGTTACTATTATATATTATCTTGTATTACTTAATTTATTTAACAAACGATGTATTGGATCGGTAGTTAAACATCCTGACTAACAAATAACAGATTTATGACTCCAATTTATACTCATAAATAATAGCTGCATTCATGTGATTATAGTTTTAGGAGAAACTTTCGAATCTCTTTTACTTAATTCATGATGCATAAAGAAGAAAGAGTATCCATAAATATAATGTCTTTCATTAAAAGATGGAAGAAGCGGCTGTAGATTACGGAGTAAATGCACGGATTATTAAGTGATGTCAAAGGCCGCGAGGAATTCTATCGTAGTCCCAGGTCGGAGTACCGATCATAAATCACCGTCACGACGCAACAATAATCTTGTCTCATGAATTCGACAGAATTTCCAATCGAGTAGGCATTGATAATCTTAATGCCAGCTACGAGAAGAGGGAGGGAGAAAATACCCACTCGTAATAAACTCCTTCGAAAGGTACATTGTTGAACTCCGCGCACTGCTCCGCACGAAAATCCTTCGATTCACTGGGACATTCCTGGAAAAAAATATTTAGTACTTTTTAATTCAGTGGAATAAAATTATTGACACACCGGCTCATGTTTTAATTTTAATTACTTGATAATTTGTAATATAAAAAAAACAACAAAAACGGAAAGTTTATACATGGCGATTATAGCTGTAAAAAATGCAAGTTGTATAAAAAATTCCACAGCTTTTCTCTTATAAGAAACAGAAATTTAATAAAGTAGAAGTTTCTAATACTTTCTATTAACATTTTGTATGTTGCGCTGATTATATCGAGAAATTCTTGCTATGTCTTTTCATTATCTGAATATGAGTTAGTGCAGCAATTTGAAAAATGAATTGAATAAAAATATTACTTTTACTAGATATAATGTTCGTTGCTGACAGTTGTTGCAGTGAACAAGAACACAAAATTGCGCAGTGTCAAAGATAATTATTAATTTGCAAATATGTTCTCATAAAAATAGCAAAACGATTCAAAATAATGCTTGAAACTTGAAATCGCTACTTGAGTAAGTCGCGCAAATTAATTTTTATCGCATTCCACCGCGTTTTATCGTCCTCATTTTGTCAAACTCGAATTCAAAATACATATCAGCGGTGGATGTCGAGTTTACATATAAAGAAATATACACATGCTTGAGCATCATTGAGAAAAGCGTTTCATCATCGTGTGAAGGGACCGAAGAAAAATGCCGCTCAAAGGCAAAAGAGTCTTTGTTAAAGGATCAGTGAAATGTCCATATTTTCTGACTAGCAATTCTTTTTGTTAGCTCAATTTGATTTTTTGAATATCTCACTACATCAGGTACATTGTTTACACATTACATATTGTAGTAGTGATAATGTAGAGATTTTAACAAGTCATTTATCGAATCAGGTACTTTTAATATACAGACTTAGATATTATTTTCACCTTTCCATTGTACCCTTATCAATTTTGATAGTAAAAATATTTAAAAATTATTGTTGACTTAATACTTATATCATATCTTAATTAATTGCTTTGAACATTTGAGTAATAATACTGATTGATTTAGAAAATGTATCCTTATTTAGTTTTGTGAAATAAATGAGCGCGTGTTGTTGTGCGATTTCATGAACGGTCCGCAAAAATGAAATGATCCAGAAATGGACGGGGAGCAGATCTATGAGGCAGGTAATGTCGATAAATCGAGTGGAACCCTAGCAAAAACGAAGAAGGATACTCCGGCGAGACCGGTACCACGCACGAGGATACAGCACAGAATTTATAGTGGGAGATTTCTTGCGAACGGAATGAAACATCAGTAAAAGGGTGACAAGGCAACAGGGTGGCTTGAAATAGCAAGGGAGAAAAGAGGGAAAGAAAGAGAAAGAAAGAAGAGAGTGAGAAATGACAACATTCTGGAAAAAGTTTTAGGTGTTAATCGAGACATTCGAAAACAATGTTGCAAATAACGAATATATACATTATATGTTATTTTATATAGGTAATATTTTATATATGGATGAGAGATGCAGCTATTGTCATTCCAGGAAATAAACGTCAATGGCATCTGTTATAGAGCATGTATAGCGGTGCACCTTGCTATTTGTTCTAATTAGCATCTAGCTCTAACGAAGTTAATACTTCGTGAGTCAATGCCACATAATAGGCCTCGGTTCATGAATCTTCTGCAGTCCACCGCACAAACGCACTTCTCGAAGAGAAAACATTTTAAAGAACAAATTTTTAATGTTATGTATCAACTATCTAATATGTTGTTACGCAACAAATTTCAAAGTATTTTAAATGTAATAATCAGATTACGTCTCATTCCATTAAACTCTTCAATGACAATCTGTCATCTTGAAATACGAAGGATAGATTCTTGTGTCAGTTTCAGAAGATTCACGTAATATTCCCTTATTGTTAGATCGGTCTCGTAATTGCGTAACAGCGATATGTATCCTATTTCTCCACGGATAATTTTTATCAAAAAAATTTTCTATTGCATTTTCTATTTGCTCTTAAATAGTTTAATGGGTAGATGGGAAAAAATTCATGGAAAAAAGGCAGAACACTGTCGAATACTAATTGCAGTTAATTAGTCATAATTTTTCTATGAGCTACAGAAATGGAAACAATATGAAATTGTGACTGCAAATTTTTCATAACTTGCAAATTTTATAATACTATGTTGCATTTTTATTTTATGTTACGTGTAAAACTTAAATTGGATGTATATTAAATTTATAAGTTATATTTAAAATTGTATAAGACATATGGGTGTGTGTGTGTGTATGTGTGTAATTATGTTTTTACCATAAAAGACATTTTAACTTCCGCTTTTAAAATAAAATATACTGCTTTTTTAACGAGTCTAATTGAGAAAATTGTAATAATTTGCGATTTTCGCCAGCAAAAGTAAAATTAAATTAAAACCAAGAAAAAAGAGAAATTTGTAGCAGTCCATACTACAAATCGCTTCTTAAAGCAATTATAAATTCTCGTGTGAATACTCCAGAGGGTAAATGTATGTTGTGAAAATTAAAAACACGGTAATCTCATCCGAGTATCGTGAAAACGCGTATAAAAAACCACATTCGTCTAGTTGGGAGAGTATATTTTTAGATTAATGAGTGGCTCAACAATATGAGATAATTTACTGAATAATATTGAAACGTCGATGAGTTGCTTGATAGGAGTAAGCCTACATTATGACACGTAAATAAAAGGGAGAAGATGAATATACCAAAACTGAAACTATCATTTTATCACAAATATACAGACTAACAGAGATCTTTTTAAATTTATTTGACAGTTATTAACCTTATTTATAACAAACTTATCTCGAATGTAGTAATATATAAATAAAAATTAATACAAAAATTAAAATTGAATCGTTTTGTTAATACATCGTAAAAATAATTTTTCAAAATCCAAAACTATTTAAGTGGAATGCATACAGCGAAACGTCTGAGTTCAGAGATTAATGACGTAACTGGCTAAAAGGCCGAATTAAATTATGACATAAATTATATGATTAAAGATCGTGTCATTCGTTGGCTTATATTTGAAAGATAGAAGGCAGGCAGGACGCTTCGAAAAGACGTGACACAATTGTGACTTCCTGAATGAATCAATTGTTCACCGAGATCAACGATCAAATTGCAGATTAATCGCAATGTTCTGTACCGATGGATCGTCATCGTAGTTTAATGATGATTAATTTATTTGATTAACGAATCTTAAGAGTCATACGCGCAAAAGCGAAAGTGTGAATTTCAATTAATTGATTTTAGTTTGTTTGGCGATGAAAGTAGATTGAAATGCGCGTTCAAGGTCTCTTGATAGACTGTCAGACTATTCGATCTATTAAAGCACATCACATAAATCACTCGCTGTTACAAGGCAATTAATCAAGTTCCTGATTGTACTCCACTCGCATAGCCCGCAGGCATTCCCACGAAATCTTTTTGCAATTTCCAGCTGATATTATCATGTCGCGAAAGACGCGATCACTCGCGTCCAGAGCGAGTGTGTTTATCTCAAATAAAATAATTATAACTTGTCATTATGAATTTTCCGTACTTACTTGAATGTTACACGAGAAGAATCTCCTTGACGCACCAGTACACTTGTCATGACCACTGTCACTGCAACATTATAGAATAAACGTGTTACTTTAACAATAAGCCATATTCTACACTAATTTAGATTTTAATTATGCGATCTTTGTTCTTATCAAATTCGATAAAAAATGATAATAATAAATTTTTTGCCAAATTGAGAATCTTCTCTTTAGTTGACAAGTTTTTTGTTAAAAAAAAAGAGATATAGAAAATCTTTGTACTCTCAGTTAAAAAAATATATAAATTATGAAATCTGTACGGAAGTAAATGGAAAATAATCAATAATGACTTGTAGTATTCTACGCCAATGTGAAGTTTCCTGAGAACGAGATTAAGAGATTACTGCTTCAATAAATTTCCGCAGTATCCTGGTAAGTGCTGCTTACTTATTTCGCACGAAGGTCCAACATTTAAAAATTTATCCTCCTAAGGTAGATATCTCTTTTTGCTTGATGAAATTTTTAGAGCGAGATTCCAAGATTTACTTAGATCGAGCAGTTACGACATACAGCATTATATGTAATATTTTATTAATAGATTTATGTACATAATCATGTTGTGTCACATTTTCGAAGTTTTATCACTTACTCTTGGTACATAAGGATTAGAAACTTACGGAAGCACTAAATCTAATCACTTTCAATAAATACGAAATATTTAAAAGAAACAAATTATACAACCATAGCGTTTTCTTCGCTAGCTTATGATTTCTAATCGATCGAAAGTATCGAATATAGAAACGGAAAGCACTTCACGATAATCATGAAAATAATGCGTTTCCTTCGCGATTAATCGACACATTCAAACGACCTGTGACACGATGCATTCAAATGTGAGGAGCTTGATGCAAAGTGCGCATCACGCGCTTTCACGTTACGATTATCTCGCTTTCTAAGACCCGCGCGCTATCATTACCGATGAGCCCACCCCCGGCCAACGCAAATGTCGATCGTCGATCGGTCACTCTCCCGATTTTCCTACTCTACGTAATCACGGCGTGTTAAAACCAACTTTAATTGCGCTTCGTCTTTGCGATGGGAAATTGTGAGAATTTCCCGGAGATAGCGTGACGTCGGGAGACGTGTAAGTGCCTACGATTAATCTTCCCTTAGTTTCGAGATAAGGAGGATTTACGGCGGATCTGTTACGTTGGCGTGTGCTAGGAGAAAAGTTTCGTTGATTTATCCTAAATTTAATCGCGGCTGACATACGACGCACAGTAAAAAAAATTCGGTTGACAGTTTCCTGCATATTATATGTGATTTTTATAGCGGTTTGCTATTTTAAATAAGGTTCCTCATTGTAACTTTCCAACGAAGGCAGCATTTCGTTTGAACACAATGCAGAGAAGTGTGTATTAATACTATTAAGATGTTAAAATTTTAAGGGATATCTTTTCGATATTTTTCCTTACATTATTTACATAATTACATAATTGCTCGAATCTGTATAAAATCAGGTAAAATATAATTTATATGGTGTTTTTTTATTGATGTTTTGATATAAATAGTTTCGTCAATTTGCCGCTTATACGATATTACTTCGAGTATCCATTGCAGATCGAGACTTGATTAAATTCTTTGCAAGTTTGTGTCCGCTTTAATCCAATCTCAATTCAATTGAGCATACCATTGTAGCGAATTCTAAGCGAGAAACTCAACGAGGTAAAATGGCTTCTTTCGGATAAATTCAACGAAGAACAAATTTCAAACTTTTAACTTTGTTACGAATTCGGGCACAATTACGAAAATAACGCAGCAATTATTGCATATTAACGATAATTTTGGTACAGTATTTAAATAACAATTGCTAAGCAATATTTATACTTATTTGAAATTTCTTATTAAATATCGCGCCGAGAATTTCTCGTCGGTAAATTTCGCAAGAATTATAAAAACTTAGCAGTTCGTAATATCTCACGTTTAAAAGATCCAGCGCTATTGTTTCCATTTTCTACGATAATTCCACGAGAGAGATATTGAGATGTCCGTTTTTCTTTTACACATCAAGTTCTCCAACATATCTCTCTCTACTTTGACATTATTCTTTATATTATACGACAGGAACAGCGCGTTCTAACATGAATGGTAGCAGATAGGCAATGAGCGCATTACAAAAGCTTGTAACGTATAGTAGTAACTCACTCTATGTCGAGACATTGTCTGGTTTGATGAGCGACTCCGCCACCGCAGGAGCGCGAACAGGAACTGGGTGTCGACCATGGTCCCCAGTTGCCTCTCTCGGGCTCATCAGTGTCTGGTATGAAGCTGCTGGGCAGATAACTTTCGCCGTGCTGTCGGCGATGCCTCCCGTGCCTTAATTTTATATGATGCTGCAACAAGATCAAGAGAAATATATTTATTACGTTGTGCCCGCGTCTTCTTGTTCCACGGCGCGCCGCACCGTGCATCAAGAGAGTCAACGGGGTATCACGGGGTCGCAGCCCGGGGTCGCGAAAAAGATGTGGCCTGCCGTGAGAACGTAAGTGCGAGAGGAACATTTCGCGTTAAGTGCCCCCTTGTTCACCTGCAGCCTCCGCCTCCGAAGAACCATCCGCGCGACGTACAGTTGAGCTTCGTGGGTAACAATAGTACTCGTGATGCTCGAGCCGCGAGGGGCACTTTAATCCTTCAAAATGGAAACAACTCACGCACGTGTACCGTACGTGGAACATATTTGAAGAATATATCTTTTAATCCATTAATTTACCTACAGACAGTTAATCCTTTCTCTCATGGAAGCGTAACTGGAGTATGTAATACTTTGCGCCTATCGCTCTAATACCTAAATTTTTTATTGGAAAACTCATAATTAATATTTCATCCCCGGATATTCTTACAAGAATCTTTATTCTTCGCATACAACGTACATTAAATAGCGATAATTATGTCTGAGTAAGCAAAAATCTCTCGGGTATTTAGAGAGAAAAGTTTTAGAATTATTTTTTTCAACGAAAGAATAAAGTCACAGTCAGATCGCACGCAGGACTTATGCTCGAACTTTTATTCCAGAGGAAAGACGAAAAGAGGCTATATAACATTTCAATGAGGTTTTTCTGGCGAGTGCCCAAAACAGTTTGCATTCGCCGCGGCGTCGGTTGAAAAATGCATGTGCGGTTTTCAATGAAATTATCAGAAATCCTACTTCCATCTCCCCCGTCGGATACTTACGGTCCTCCATTTAACGATGCTTTCACCGATAAATGATAGTTTCCTAATCGAACGCGCTCTCAAATACAACCGTTGCAAGCGTGTTTTGCCGAGTAGCTTGGCTATTGATTTCTAATAGCCCATTCGCAAAATTTATAGCTTCATATGGAAATGTATTGCTTTCAAGAGGCTAAAATGATTAAAAAATAATCGTTGATATTGCAAATTATTCTGCTTTATACTATTAATTCCGATAATTTTTTATTACTACTATAAGCTTTAATGCATGTCTTTGTGACTAACTTTTGATAAAGAGGCAATTTTGTTATTTAATCTTTATTTAAATTTAAGAATTTTTTCAATTTCTTGAACTAATGTCCAAAAAGATTAATTATCTGAGGTGATATATGTATACGTTGTTCCTTCAAACTAAACTCACGATTATTTGCATTAATTATTTGCCATGAAATTATTTTATTTGAAATATCGGCAATAAAATCGTTTTATGCTTCATGTAGGTGGTTAACGAGTGCTTTGCATTCAAATAATTAGCAACAAAAGAAGGGCCGGGCATAGTACGATTGTATGCGATTTAATAAAACACAGATTTATTACGTTCCTCGCGCAATTATACTCTGTGTACAATTTATCCAGTTAAGCAGTTACACCAATCGTTATATGACACAATGAATCATAGCGGCCGTAACGATTTGCAGCAATTACAGCGAATTCCTTTTGCTCTTTAAACATATAGCAGAAGATTATGTTTATGACTCGGCGCAGTTATGTTGATAGAAATTTATTGATGCCTTTTTTCACAAAATCAATTACTTAAAATTAATTTAATGAGGAAATGGTATCGATAAATTTAATAAACTTTATACAATATATATTTCCCAAAGAACATTTGTCATTTCTAACATAAATAAAACGAGGAAACATCCTTTCTTTTACCTTTTAAATTTACATTAACGTAATTGTTAATGTACTTTAACATAATTGTTTGATGATCGCGATATGAAAATCACTAGATCGACAGCAAGTAGGTATGCAATAATCTCAATATGAAATATGTTCACAATTAAAACGTACAGTTTTTAATATTTTCTATTATAAAACTAATATAGCATTAAAATTTTATATTACAATTTTCACAGTTTTTGGCGCTTCCCTTTTTCTGTTCGTATATTTCGATTTTTCAGCGTTATCACATTTAGAATATAATTAGAAAAGACTCAAGTTTGTAATTTATATGTAAATAATCTAAAATACATATGAAAAACATTTTTAATTTTAAATAATTTTTACTTTAGAAAGAGAAAGTATTGAAACAAAAGAAAAATACATACCATTGTTGGGACGAGGAATTTTGTTGAAATTTGTGTTATTTCGTATTCCATTAATAAAAGATTGTATGTGCATCGTTTATGTACCTACACGCAATCATTTGTACTCCCGTTTATGACAGCTGCAACGGAGACTTTTTTCATTAATCGTGGGAGACCATTGTGCGCAGATGGATGTAACGTATGCGTTATGTTTACGTAATATGAGTATCGTCCGAACGCAAGAAGATGACTTTCTTATTTGCGGTTTCTGTAAGCATCTGGAACTTATCGTGCTCCTTGCGCTGCCAGGTTGCTCGGACGATGTGAGAATATACATATATTTACACAGTATAAAAACGTATGTAAATGACGATAAAAACAAACAGATGTGTTTCAAGTTATTGCCCTGTCTAATATTTTTTTAAATAAGAATACAATAAGAAGATAATATTGCAGATCTAGAACTCTGAATTTATCTTGAAATCTTTTAATAGCTCTTGTATCCAGTAGCACTTCGTAGAGTAGGAATGGAAAAGCCCATTTTATTCATTACCGATCTTACAGTCGATTGGCCATTGTAATAATTGCACCCACTATGCTGCGTGACTGCACGAGACGAGATATGAAACGTAACCATAACGTTAACAGTGAAACGTAATCCAATAGTCTCAGGGGTCAATGATTCACAGAGAAGGTTTCTGCATCAGGTGACCTTGGTAAGCTGATTTCTTGAACAGATTAGCGTAATCTCAATGACGTTACAGCGAACTAATTGGAAAACTCTTACATTTATTTGTATTATTATATTACTCTATAATCATTTGCATTTATGTACTCTTTAATTACTTACATTATTTAAGTATAAATAATTAAAAAATTGAATAAAAAATAAAATATTAAACTAAATAGCATAAAAGACATTTTAATTGTAGATACTTTAATTATAATATATGCAATATAAGTGAGATTTCATTTGGCGTTTAAATTCCTAATGTTTAATATCTGCTGTAACAGTAGATAACCACGAATGCTTTTTATCACGGTCGCCTCTGCAATACAATAATGGCTTGTTCTAGTAAGAAGGGGATAATCATTAATCACTATAAATTTCCACCTTCTCTGTTATCAGGAATAAGAGACAAAAGATGCAATTTAAATAGATATAATTTTGCTTAAATGCAACATGTTAAATAGTGACGGTTTTTTCATGAATCTGTAAATTTTTTTTAACAATATCACATTTTTAATTATAAGTAAAAATCATAAATTATAATTAATGATAAATCTTTTCAAATTTCACTGAATGAAATTTCTGATTTAATCTTCCTGCTTGGAGTATTAAAGTAAATATAGCTAATTGCGTTAATTGCAACGTGATCACGCTGAAATGTGTAACTAAGTGTAAATGTGTAATAAAATGATAAAAAATATAACTTCATTAATTAAAATAATCAGAAATGGTCATTTAAATGTACATATACATTTCCTGTTTATCTATACACTAATCTATGAAATTTATTTTAGATTACTCCGTAACATAAATTATTGTAATAATTTAATATCTGAACAATGCGTGTTATGTCGGCCGCAAATCGTCGGATTTAGAGTTCGCTGTTACCGAGACGCAGCAGTTGTACATGAAATTTGACGATCGTAGAATGTTCCGTGAGATTGCGTGGCGAAGAGTTAATTAAATGGTTCGGAGAAATGGGTCTCTCTCTCCCAATGCGAGAGGTCAGTCGATGAACCATGAACGTCGGACTCAACACGCCTCCTTCTTAATAATTGTCATATATATTGTCGCTGTCTGACCTCACGTCCGCCACAAATAATGGCAGGCCCACTATAATGGCAATTTTGTCTGCGAGATCGTTGATAGCAATTCAATAATGCAACAGAAACTAAAGATCCATATCAGTTTCTTTTTTACAAATTATCACGAAGAACGAGGAGCAAAATAAAACAAAAGTGTCATCAGTTATATCATCGATTTGTACTGTTCTATTTTTCGTTTATATAATAAAATCGGAGTTTTGTTGCGTGATAAATATTATATTAAATTTTACAAAATAAATTTATTATTCAACAATGTTAATTAAATATGAAACTAACGAGAACCAAATAAATTTCTTCCACAAAATGTTATTTTTTTGTAATTTGATGGACTTACTAATAAAATCTCTTTCTCTCTCCCTCTCTCTCTTCAAATATTCATAAGATCGTAATTGCATTATTCTTTTGAAAAAGAAGCCAGTGAAAATACACTACGTTACAGTACCATATCATTATGACATAATTGGAATAGTCGTTTAACATTTATGTAACTTCTTGTTACATATTTAGTTATATAGAAATGTGTCGAAAGGACTAATTATTGCATCAAATATGCACGACAGTATCTTTAACAAATAAATTTATTTTAACGATGCGAATTTCATAATATATCATTGCGATGTCGCACCGACAAAATTGGCGGATTCATTTTCAAGATTCCTTTGCGTCTGTAACGATCACTTAACTTAGATTAGCCACGCAGTCTCGCCGGGATTGCACTGATGACGGTAAAAAGCCGCTATGAGTCACAGAGTTTTTCCTCCTCTCTTCGTGCCGCGCCTAATAATCTCATTGTCAATCCTCGCGAATATCTCGAGAGCATACTTGATGTGTGGTATCATTCGCGTGCGTGCATTCATTTTATGTATTTAAAGACACAAATTGCCGCAGATCTGTCGCTCAGTATAATCTTTCTTTTTTATCTCAAACCAAAATATTAATAATTGCAACAACCTGCGATAGATACCCGCCGAAGAATTATTTTTGTAAATGCAACTGTCCAACAGTACAACATTTATCGATATTTCGATCAATTTACTTGACTTTATTAGGAATTTGCGGGTCAAACCCTGGCGATTACAGAAGCATAATAATTATGTAACTACATGCAATAAGGTTACTGCGGCCTAGTTCGTCCTTTTTATCCGCATCCATCCTGTATGTCTCTATTTTCCTACTTACCGAAGATTACACGTTCTGTAACAAAACTTTTCTTCGTACAAGTTGTCGCGACACTATAGCTTCTATCTCATTGTCAGATTTAATCTGATCTGACCAGTATACTTTCAACATTGTTGTACTTTCCGATTTTACGGAACTACTTCCCGCGAATGAAATTTTACAATCAAAATGACGAGATAATATAAAAAAATTGCATATAGTCCCGAAATGAGAGACGAATTTATCAAAAATATATAAATGAATAACAAAGTTTAATATATTTTTGTAATCATTATATAAAACATCAATATAAAGAGAGCACAGTTATGTTAAAGTGCAACATTATTGTCATCAGAAAAAAGTGTAAGTAAAACTCGGTTTTCAATAAAAATTGTTAGATTTAAACTTCTACGAAAAACAGTGAAGCTTAATCAAACATTCAATAATAATGTTTAATAAGATTTATTGAATCTTCATCAAAATGTTTCATAGTTTGTAACCAAGATAAAAGAAATGTTAAATATTTATAGATTATACATAATATAGTGAGTGAGTGAGTAAGTGAGTGAGTGAGTAAGTGAGTGTGTGTGTGTGTGTGAGAGAGAGAGAGAGAGAGAGAGAGAGAGAGAGAGAGAGAGAGAGAGAGAGAGAGAGAGAGAGAGAGAGAGAGAGAGAAATTAATACAATATAAAATACCGGATTAATAAATAAGTTTAGATAGAAAAATAGGGGTTGCAGTTAGACCCGAAGGCCATCCGTAATTATTGGTTACGTCGTAATGGTTTACGGAATCTTCATGTTCCCTATTGTCTCGGGTTTCCTAGGAACAAAATGTACCAAGATAATCTGCGCGAGAGACCGGGAGGCCTTGAAACCCGAACCATCATCAAAGAGAGGGCAATAAAACCTGAGGGAATTCCGTCAAGACATGTTGAGACCCTTGTCGTGGCTTTATTCCGGGCTTCAAGATACCTCCAGTGATATTTTTAACATTGATTTTTAGAGTAGGTATTATTTGTTTTATATATAAATAAACTTACATGTGTTGCGTGGGATTCATGCACCTGTGCTGATATTATAAATATTACAAGTCCCAGCGACCTGGAAAGAAAAAAACATCACGTTTAGTAATATATATTTTCTTTTAAAATTTATATAGAAATATCAATAGAAATGTATAATATATCGTATTTATTTGTTACTATTAACAATATTTGATAAGGTAGCACCAGGTATTAGGTATTCTGATTTTTTCATTTAACAGATCTTGACCTAGACTTTGACGTAACAGACTTCGTTACGTCGAAGCAAGTTTTACTGAAAAGTGGTTCCACAACTCCTTACGTCAGTGGATCGGATAGACACCGTTACACGTTACAGAACATTACATGAATCGTGAACCTAATAATTCGATCGAGCAGCAAAACAATAAAATAGCATGTAATCGGTGATACACGCGCGATACTTGAAAATTTTACAATTACAGTTTGTAAAGGTACATTTACATATATAAAATTTGTAATGTAACTTCTTTAACTTAAGTAAACGGCTAAATAAGTAAATAATATTGAGAGTCTTTAGTTAAACAATCAATGACTTCATTGTCACTAAGTCAAAATATAATCGTAATTTTGTTTTACGTATTAAAAGTATAAAAGAGTCGAGATTATAATAATCAACAAAGGCGTGAAGGTTAGCACAAAAAGTAGACACGTATGTTGGCAACATAAATTGAGAGCAAGTGCAATGCCTTCGTCAACAGCAGTGGTGACGAAAATCTTGAATGAGCGTGTTTTTGCAGTGCGTTGGCACGCGTCATTGCGTAAGTTCTTCGAGTGGTCGTCATTCAGGTTTGGAACGATGCCCGGAACTGCCGGTGACTCGCTATCCAGAATGGGCGAGCTCCAATATACAGGCGTCTGTTATCGGCTGGCGGGTCTAATATTCTCGTGAGAAGTGATTTATCGATTTTATCGATATCGATTTTACGCGACGGTAATTACGAGCGTTTGCACCGCGCCACGTTTAAAGGCGACGTACAACGGTATGCTATTCTGCATACAGTGAGAACAACCTGAACTCTCAAATTGCTTATGACAACTGTCTCTTGTTTATTTGTTGATGCATAAACATCACGTTTAAATTCCGCATCTTTTATTTAGTTAGCAATTTTCAAATTATCATATCGAAACAATAGAAGAATGAAAATTTGGTACGCAAAAGGAAGCAAAAATATAGAGACAAGAGAACGATCGCGTGGCTGTTATGTTTTTAGTATAAATATATTGTAGCGACAAAAATTGTGTTATAAAAATACAAATTTTGCGTGAATTTTTAAAAACCGATTTTTTTTTAATAAACCGCAAATCACACGTAAGAAGATTGTATAGATCGCGATTTAAGATTGCAGTTGTTATAATTGGTCTCAGCTGCGAGAAAGTTCTTGATGAAGTAATTTTATGAAGTACGGACATGCAAGATATAAAGATATAGCTGGATATCATTTAATTGAAATACAGTTTTTAACGCGCTAAATGCACACACAGCAATACTCGCAGCGTATTTCTTTGTAGCGTCGACTGGTTTAACGATATTTTTTAATTTCTCGCCTTTTAAATGTTTGTCGTGTAGAGTGGGGGGGGGGGGAGAGAAATAACTAAATCGTTGACCTAATTTCAAGTACCAATAGGGTGGCTCTAATATAATTACCAGTGCTCGATAATCGAGCTATTCAAATTCGAAACTTCGAAAGTGTTTCTGTGTTTGCGAAAATAACTTCTTCCATTCAATATTGCAGAGGTGGCTTTGTCGGTATAAAGTTTCATATTGCAGTGTACAGTTTGCAGAATTTCTAGCTATGAACTTCTGAGAATGTCAATAAAATTAAGTTTCGAGGCTGTTCGGTTTACGGAAATATGCAAATTGGCGACAAACAGTATAAAGGCAGGAATAATCTTAAATAACTTGTGTGATCAAGCTTGATGACTTATGCTTTTTATTTGCAATTTTTGAACGTTAATTATTGAAGGTCGTATTCAAGACGATAGTTCTGATAAAAAGGCAAATTTAATTTACGCAGTCATGCTAAAATTTAAATAGATTACTTATAGCATCGACTCATGCTCATTCATCGACTTTTGTGTTAAATTAATCGTATAGTTGCAAACTATAGAATCGCTACGCTCTCGACACTTTAAATGAGATTTGAAAACCACGGCCCGTAAATGCAAATGGCTCGAGACCAAGTCCTGTATTCGAAATCCTTCTAACGAGGACTCCCCTACGATCGCGTTCTTTAAACTTCTTAATTAGCCGCACCTCTTCGAGTATGCGCAGATTCGAATGTCCAATTACATCGCGATCAAGATTGCACATTACTTCACAATGCACCATGATATAAACGCTCCAACTGATAGAGCTATAAGTCAATTGGCTGTAATGAGTCACTTTTATTTTCTCTTCATTAGCGTTCAATTAGATTAAATTTTCTAATAATCTATAGATAAATCTATAGATATAAATGAATATTAACATGTGCCCTTTATTAACATGTTGTCTATCGTATCATTTGTAATAAGTGTCTATAAATGTCAACAAGTGTCTGTTTTATTTTTACTTTAACGTAAACAATAATTGAAGAGAGGAGAATAATTGCTATATAGGCGGGACATTTTATATTACAGAAACGTTTGTCCTGAGATGAAGTATGCGAAGGACTAACGAGCTTACGGAATGTAAAATGGAATGGATATGTATCCGGAATTCAGGCATAAGGCGCATCCCTCTCCGAACAACGGGCTAATTAGAAGAACGATACTCGCGGTGCTGCTGAAAGCGGCAAAAAAAGCATCGGCATGCTCGCGCAAGAGCACCTCGGGCGCTTCCATATCAGATTATAGTTAGGAAACTGGCATAGGCCGCCTTTTACGCAGCCGGCCTGTAGATAACGGCAATCCGATAACATTGTAATTGGTTTATCGGTTATTAATAATGGCACGACCGTTCGTGGTCTATCGTCAGGGTGCAGCATGCATCGACGTGGGATTATATGCGTCCCGACATATGATAATCGAAATATCGCCTTCCCATACAACTTGAATTTTTATTAAATGTTAAAGATACACTGAAAAAAATTTCTGGTTGAATATGGACGAATCAGATAATTCCTTTAGGATTTACCAGAATTCCTTTAGGATTTACCAGAATTTCTGTAGGATTACAGGAATTCTGGTAAATCCTAAAGGAATTCTGGTAAATCCTAAAGGAATTATCTGATTCGTCCATATTCAACCAGAAATTTTTTTCAGGGTACGAAGTACGAACTACGCGAATCCGTTGGTTTCGATAGAACATTTAATAGCATTAGTCGAAAAATTATGCACCAGGCAATTTCTATCGAGAAAGCAAATGTTTTATGTATAAAGTATAATAGAAATGTGTGTACTTAGCTTGGCGCAAACAAAATAAGATAATTACTAAGCACCGAGAAATCATCAATCGCTATGTTGATTTAGATATACAAGCTTAAGAAGTGAGGATATTGATGAAAATTACACATTCTCTCTAAAATACTAAAAGGAATGTCTCTCTAGGAATTGGACACTGAAATTAAGAAATACGCTCGGATACGCGCGAAATGCTCTCCAATCAGCGATTACGAACTGCTACACGCTATAAATTCGTTAATCATAAATATTCAAGAGTCAATTAGCATCTTTGGTGAAAGGGTCGCGTACTCACACGGATCAATTAATTATCGATTTCCATTACGCTTACGTAATGACCTGTTAATGGTCGTGAATATGCACTTGAGAACGTCTCGCTCAAACTTTTGACTCGAGTGTCGCGATTCGAGTCTACCGTTTGCGGTAAAATTTATGGAATAAATTTCTCATAAACCTGTCTCGTATCACATTGTTCCAACTACGTACAACTACGTGTACGCAAAGTTGCTTTTATTTGGATTTATGTGGGTTATTCGTCGCAAAATATACGCGTCGACAAAAGTTCCGCAAGTGAAAACGTGTGATAATTAAACATGGTGCAATATTGTATCGCGATAAATAACAAAATACTATCCAGCTGCTGCTGGAGTACCTATTACTTTGATTTATGACACGATTTGCGGCAAAACGTTGTATAATTTCAATTCGAATATATAAATAATAATTATCGTTATAACTATTGCATACAATTTTAATATAATTTCAGTATAATTGTACAAATACTATAACACATTATATAATTTATCCTGACAATGAAACTGTAGGGGACCGTGCGTTGGACATGCATGGCGCATAACATTAACCCACTTACCATAAATGCTCTTACGACGTAAAATATTTTTGCACAGAAGTAATCTCGGGGGAAAATATAACATTTGGCCTCTCGCGTATTGCTTAGCTGACGCGAATCCCGTCGCTCGTTTTAACGAACGATGTCTGGCGCGGGCGTCGGCGATTAATGCATTATTTTTAACGGAAAACGACAGAAGGCAAGTTGGGTACGTGGATATTATATACTTTCGCAATATCCGGATCGCACGATTATCGCGAGAGAATTCCGACGCATCCTCGGCTGCTGCACCACCTTTCCGTTGTATCCACGTCGCCATGATAGATAGACGCAAACTCTCGGCAGGCGCGCGCAATCACGATTCTTTAGGAAAACAAATGATTCTCCATTAATTGCCAACTGTAGACTGTTTGATTTAAACGGTTGCGCCGGGAAAAGAAACTACGTGAAAAAATTCACGACTTTCGAACCTCTGCGAGCGTTGAAGAGCAAACCGTGATTTTGCGCCGAATATCCGGAAAAACATTTTTTCAAATATAATTACACACATACGCATATAAAACATATCCATATATGTTTTCCTTTTCTTATATGAACAGAAGATTACACGAGAGGTGAAAATATATGAACACGTTTCGTACATATATAATTATACATGGCAATGCTTTTCGGATAGTGCTATACGTTTGAATTAACAAAATAAATTTCTCGTATCTATAACATTATATAAGTTGCAAGAAACAAATCTTTATGATGCAATTTACACTTGGTTTCCGCCGTGCAAGAACAAAACTGTTCTTTTTATCGTACACCATCTTACGCACGTGCGTCACGTAATAAGAGCAATTTGCACGTGGCGCGCGGACCATATAATTTTCGCGAATACGCGTGAGAAATCGATCGCTTTTTCAAGCGAACTGTCGGCACCTTGCAATCGGGCGTGATTACTGTGGACATTGCGGCGCACACGGATGGACCGTAATCATCCTCGCAAAGCGCTTTCCGTCGATTGCATACCAGATGTTTCAGGTTCCTCACAAAGGTATCACTAACCCGCAAAGATAATGTTCGATCTGTCGGCGAGAAAACCATTTTTAAGCCCTATATGTAAGAATAGATACTTAGCTGAAATGTAGCTGAATGAAACTAAAGTTGAAATAAATATTTGGGAATTGTTTTGATTATACTAAGGGTATAATATTTTTTTAATAATTAATGAAAATGTAAGTAAAATAAGACGCGTAAAATATATGTTTTTAAATACACGATTCGTATTTTCGCTGCTATTTGCGCTTGATAGCCATTAAAAATCTACTCTATTCCACGTAACAGATGCGTCAGTGTATAATAGAACAGTATTTAACTTTTATTTGCAATTTTTAATTTTGCATACCTACAGCGAAGTGGAGTAATGGTATCTGTAATGCCAATTATGGTGCGAAAAAATTTGGCACGAGTCGTCTCGTTGTTTGCACTTTACAAGCGCCGAGAGAGATTTTCATGGATTCAGATTAAGGCCTCGGGCAGCGTTTAAGCCGTCGCAGTTAATTTAACGCGCCGTCATGCCGCCATGACGTAATAATATGAAAGCTCCGCCGTCGATTTCTTTTAATGCGCGCTCGAGCTTCGTTAGAATTCGTCGGGAATATAAACGAGTTAGACTACTCCCCGTGGAAAAACGGGCCAGAATTCGTATTAATTACCAGTCCGACGAGTTAGAATTTTTTTTTATAAATATGTGACTTAATAAGTCATATAATTACATACCAGGGTTGGGAAGTAACTCGTTACTTGTAACGAAGTTACAGTTACAGTTACTTCTTTTTGGTAACTCTAACTTAACTTCGTTACTTTCTCTACATCTGTAACTGTAACTTAACTCAGTTACATTTTTTCGATAACTAGTAACTAATTTAACAGTTACATTAATAGTTACTTTATGTATATATTTTCAACCTCCACAAATCGCATTAGGCCTTGCATTTGCGCATAAACGCCTTTATCCCCTGCCGGAAATAACTCTACAAAAAAATTAAATATAACTGCCAGAATCTAAGAAA
>NW_011967231.1:1171407-1188576 GCF_000949405.1 Vollenhovia emeryi | reverse complement strand
AAAACTAGTAAAATTTTGTATTAATTTTTACAAAATTGTACATTTTCATGAAACACTATTTGCAATAATTTCTTGATTTGAGAACATTGTAATTTGTGATACTATTTTATAGATATTTTTACAAAAAAATAAATGTTTCAACGAAGATATAAAAATTTCTACAAATTTCTATTTCTAGTCAATTTTTTGTAATTATTTATAGAAATTTTTTCCGCTAAGGTCGCCGCTTTACAAGTCAGATGCAGATTCGATATTTTTATTATTTCTATTGCAAGGGAGTAACTGCAAAGTAACGATTCGTTACTTTTCGAGTAACTGTAACTGTAACGCATTACTTTTCAGAATTGGTAACTTGTAACTGTAACTAGTTACATTGTTAGCGAAAAAACTGTAACTGTAACTAGTTACTTTTATAAAGTAACTTTCCCAACCCTGTTACATACATGCGTTACAAAAACCCGAGTGACGGTGACGTGATTACACACACTTTATTGGTGGGACATTAGTAAGATAAATCGAGTACTAATGCTCGTTAAATTACTACTTTTGTAATCCTTTGTAAAATTATAAATTTTATAATTTGCAAAAAATACATGCCAATATTGCTTCAAAATTATAGAGAACATAGAATATAAACAGAGTTTTGTTTTTTTCCTGTAACACCAGAAGATGCTAGATTTCTGATATTGTTCAAATATTTGTACATGACAATCTGTAAGCAGCGATGATTTACGCAATAAATTGTGCATTGTAATTTTCCCAGTTTTACGTTATCTCAAAGTAAAATCAGGGTCAGACATTATATCTCTCTGTGGAATTTATTCAAAATTATTATACATATATCGATAGGCCAAAAGGTGTTACTTAATTGCACTCATTACATCATTCTGATTCTTTCGGTTGACTTTTGGAGATCACATTAAGCTTAGTCCCACACATGGTAACAAATTCACTTTCCTACGTTTGTTTGTATTGTTTTATGCAAATACGTGAAAAAATATTTTTACAACGTGCACATGAGTTTTTTTTAAGTATTTCTTTTTGTACTAAACTTTATTTACGCGGCAGCGTAAAAAAAACCACCGTGGAACAAATAATCCGCGTAAATGGAGGGGGACGAGTACCCCTACAGTTTGGTATCCAGACTATGCGAAGGCGCTTCGATTGCGAGGGGGGATCGTAGCGGACGAACCCGCCGCAAAGATTGCTATCCTATTCGTCGGCGAAAAAGAGTGTAAACCTCGGTATTAGCCGGTTATCCGATTGAGCACCTAGCTCGGGGCTGATTCTTGGGAACGTGCCAGGGCTGCCTGCAGCCGATGACCAGAGGTACAACGCCTCGTAAAGCCGCCGATGAGAACCCTTTGTGCACTGACCAGATTAAAAAAAAACCAAGTAATTTCGCGGCTAATACCGTCCTGCGAACAACCATTTCCAATTTATTCCTATGTCGCCGTTAATAATGCACACGCGCGCGCAAAGTTCGTTTCTGAAAGTTCATGACGCGAAACTACTCTCGCGTGTTCGATAATAATTAATATCTTTGAATTTATACGACAGGATTAATGGACCGATAACGATTTGCTAAGGGCATCGCACATCGTTTCCATATTCCACAAATTATGGATACTGTTGTGCTAAACATTTATCAAGTTATCATGTTACAATGTTAAAAACGTTTCGTAAGTAAAGAATTTATCCCAAATTTCCGGAATTGTAAATTTTACATTAATCATTACATTAGACAGTAAGCCAGAAATAATTTTTGCGATTTGAATTTTGGAAGACTGTCACGCTGGTATTCTTTTAGAGAGAACGCCACCTCTTTTTAACACTTAAATTCAATCGTCATTAAATTGACGATAAATTTGCAATTAACTTATCCCTTTACGTTCGATCGATGTATCACATTCGCATGAACAATTAGAATCAGATACTGTAATTGCTATTCGGGCCTACTATTGGTAACAGATCCTTTTGGGAACAATAGAGGCGGCGCTTATGTTCGAGATACCCACTTGCTTGATGCGAGCTTAATCCCTTCGTGATATGATCGCATTAGGAGTCCTACAAGATCGCCTCCCTGGAGCGTAATCGAGGTCAGTATCGAAATGGGATTATGTCCCGAGTGTATCGATCTCCGAGTGCAATCGTGACCGATCAGGATACCGATGTAGTGCCCGGCTACAACGTCGCGAAGTGCGATTAATTGAAACCCTACAAACGCGTGAGGAACAATCAAGCAAAAGATACCGAAAGCTTAACCGCCGCGCGAGAATGCGAGAGCATGCGCGTGTTAAAAGGGTCGACACCGAAAATTAAATCTATCGCATTACTTTTTTTGAACGCCCAGTCGACGATAATGAAATTGACATGTCTTTGCCGACTGGTCGCTGAGGAAATCAACATTTTCTAGTAATGGTCGATTTTAGATTAATGAAAGGAAATGTTATAGTATGTACGTATAATATTAATAAATTAGCTAAAAAAACTTTAGCAAAGGTATACAAAATTAAACGACAAAAAAATATATATTACAAATTTATTTCCTCTTTACTAAATTTCTAATCTTTTAATAAAAACACAAAGCAATAATCAATGTAATACTTGAAATGAAAAGCGTAGAAAGTTAGAATGAATATGGGGCAATAAATTGCACCACACACAGAAAAATATATACTACCTGCAAGTAAATATTATTTGTTCCAAGTATTTGATAAGTTTACTATATATATCCGCAAATCTATCATAATGTCGTCGCAAGTGTTATATTTACTCAAAACATATTCTGGTTCTTAGTAAATCTAGTACTTCAAACAAGAATACATGGAATTATTTGAAGCAAAACAATTTTGTTTCTTCTGATTTTATTAAAAGAAGTATACAGAATTCTTCAATAAGTTTTATAATTTTCTTCAAAGAAGAATAAATTCTTTCTTTGAGTATAAGATGGCAAGCTTTTCTAAGACTAGTAACAAGTATATCTTAAAACTATTATTAAGAAAATATTCTTTGTTGAAGCAAACTATTACTTAAACGGAATAAAATAAACTGAGTAATTACTTTTCTTGACTGTACAATAATATTTTTCTGTGTGCATCCTTCAAAATATTAAAAATAAACAAACGGTTAAAATTTAAGACAAGGAAATAATTTCAATCTACAATATGTATAGTTTAATATCTGGCAACAGATTTCCTCTCAGTCGTATTTAACTGTATTTCGTCAATGAAATATAGTATTTGCATACGTACGCGCGAGACGTGTGCACACGCGACGATTGCACGTGCGCGTCATTAGTTCGCGCTCTACGCGTTCGCGCGCGATGGCGGATTTCCGCGGGGTTCGAGTTCATTCAGGCACGATAACAGTACTCTCGAGAGGCTGCAGAGAGCTCTTACTTTAGCCGCAGGTGCAAAGTTCGCGCGCTGGCGAGAAAGTGGTCGTGACTTACGAGCCGGGTGCTGGCCCGGTCGCGGCAGTCGTAATTAATCATGCGGCGCGCGGAGCGCGTACCTAATCCCATAATGATCGCAATAAGCCGACCAAAAGATCACGCGGTTAGCCATTAAGCCGCATTAGAAAAATAAAGAATCGACCGCGGATTTCGCCAGTCAATAGTAAACCTCTCGAGCTTTCATCACGATCCTACCGCGGCCGTAAATCTCGTCGATCGAGGAATTGTCGGGAGCAAGATCCATTGAATCGCCTATACAGGCATACGCTAATTAGAATCTATGCTCCCCTAACACCAAAGGTCTTGACATAAAAGATACAAACATGTTACATCGATTGCTCTTCCTAATTTAATATTTATTATTGTACTGATTAATTTAATTTAAATGTGCTTAATACCATTCTCAGTCCCCAACCGCCTTTATTTCCTTCCCAGACGAATTGTTTCGATCAATTCAGGATTTATTATGGTCGTATGCTCAATGATTTATTAAACGATTCAGATAAACACAGCTAAGTGTATTTCGTGCTCCCGTGTTAATTACTGCCGGCGATGTTGTAATTTGCGGACGCGGCATGCGGAGTCGCGCGAAACGCCATTCACTTTTAATTCGAAAAGAGGGAAAAAGGAAGAAACAGAACGAGATGGGGAAAAGACTCTCCATTCGCAGAACGGAACAAAGAAAACTATAATCTGTGTCGCCAACGCTAAAACGACCATATATCCCGTGTATTTTACCGTTTTTCCCTGCAGCGATACTAACCTACGACAATCCTACTCTACCTGATGAAACCCACCTCCTCTCATTTTCATCTGGCTTTACTCCTTGCACTCTTTTAAACGTTATGTCTGCTTTCTTTAAGAGAAATGATCGTGTGATTTGATGCGGACATTGCGATGCTTAAAAATTCACAGTTTACAGCGAATGTAATGAAATCAGGCACCAACATTTTTCTCATTATTAATTTCTGGATTCTGAAGACACAATACAAAATATTATACTAATTGACGTGTAATTAAATTCTAAAACTTAAAATTGAATTCTGCTTTTGTGCTCATGTTGAATTACATTTTTCTAATAAAAATCATATTCAGTTATGTGCATAACATAATTCTATAATTTACAATTTAATATTTCTTATAGTAACGTTATCTGCCATGTATGTTTGTAAAATCAAATTTTACGCATCACGTGTAACAAATATATTTCATATGTTGAAATAAAATAATTATTTTGAAAGTCAAGCTGCATTTTTAATAACAAAGAATAGTATTGGAAAATATCATTTAACTTAGAAATTACATTGTATGATATCATTGCAATCTCTTTGAATAGAATATCACGGCAATAACTGTCGTGTCCACGATACTCTATTTCGAATTGCAGCTTTAGTCTCATCGAAGTCCACACCAGAGATCGATAGATTGATAACGTGCGCTCGTGAATTTTGCGAATGTAAAGTTTTCGTCCCACGATGCCTAAGTATTGTTTCAAGAAATAAAATAGAAATTCTTGAATAATGTTGTTAGCAAGAAAAATTCGCTTCTCTCCGGAAAGATTTATACGCGTTCGATATCAAGGCATGTGTCTCCTTACTGTCTCCACATCCCCTTTCTCTTTCTCGTGTTCTCTTTGTACACACACGAAAACACACACACACACGCGAGTGTAGACCGCTTACACCGATCTCTGCTGCTTCGTAAAGGTTCTTTTTCTCTTTCCGTCTAGCGAGCCTCCAGTATCCAGCTCCCAGCATCTTCTCGTCCTTTTTCACGCCCCTCTTCTATCATTTCGCCGGTAATTCATTACCCAAAGTTAAATCACGCCTTTCCATGGCCCTTCGAGACTTCCCAGCGCGGTAGTTACGATTGCGCACGAATCATCCCTTGGGAACCCTTTCGATCTTTTCGGGCTGTTCGATGCTCCAAGTTGAGGCAAGTGTAAATTTTCACTGGCGAATGACGCGGTCATCTTTCGCAGGAACCGATTCCTTTAACGCTTTTAGGAGCATATTCGCTTTAAAGAACGGCTGCGGTCCCTATCGCTCCTACACTCGGATGATCGGATGAGCAGCGACCTGATTTTATTTTATCGTAAGAAACATTGGAATTTTTACTGCATCCGCTAAATGATTGCCGTAAAATTATGTAAGCTCGAGTAAGGTTATTGATACTCGTTTTCTTAAAATTTATTCCAGGGAATGCACTTTTAAAAACGTAAGAAATTATGTGTATTAAAAATTAAAAAACCGTGCTTAATTTTCCCGCAATTAAACAATGCTACACTAAGAGCTTTTAATTGTTTAAATAAAATATGCTTAGCAATCAGGACATCCGCATTACAAAATTTACAAACGAAAAGGATTGAGTGATATTAAGTAATTAAGAATTTATTCGAAGGTCTCCGAATATGTATTTTCCTTTCGTCTAATGTGACCTTGTGCGAGGCGTAAAGAAGGCAACTGCACGGAATTGCGGATAACATTGTTCACTGTCTTCGAAGGAATGGCCAGTTTCACGCCGGCGCGAATACGAGAAAAACGAGCTCTTTGGTCACGGTTCGTGGAAGTCTGGGTGGAGAAGAAAAACAAATTGCCCCAGAACCACCAGCTTCAGGTGACCTGCATCGAATAGCCTCCTCGTAGGAAACCACGCGACTAAGTTCCGTCATATATATTGGTCTAGCTTCACCGTTTCGCATTTCGCGGAGAGAGCGAGCCCTACATGACCCAATATTTTTCGCCGGTTATGCGGCAGATGCCTCATAATGCTTAAAAAACGATCCGAATCTCATGAATGACACGGCGAAATGACGCTGCCATTACTTCTCGCTAATTAGCATCGCAATTACTTCGCGTCTGCTGCGAAAAAAGCTGGAATTTGCTGGAGCAAAATATAGCTTGTAATAATATACGAGTAACTTGTAATAATTTTTAAAATAAAAATTCAGACGATTAAGAGGGCGTGAGAACGAGAGAGCGATAAACATAAATCTTTATTGCAAAATTATAAATACTTAAAAATTCACGATACCTTTTATCGTTTATCTCGGAATATTAAATATTAACAACACTTTTATTACACTAACAAAATAATTAGGAGGACTAATTAATTTCTACATTAATTTATATATTGTTCATATCTTGGTATTTGTAATTTTATTGTATTTTAATCATTTCTAATTGTCCTATCTTACCGTTAAAGTCTCACCACGAAATTACAAGATTTATAATGAATTGTAATAGACCGCACGAAGCTTTACAAAAATAAAGATTGTTAATAAAATGTGACCAAAAAATGCAGCAATCATTTGCAATCACTTTTGTCCTCAAACCGGATGAGAATCGGAACAAAAAGGAGATCTAAATGCGACTACTAAAACTGTCGGCAGTCCCTTTGTCTCTACTATGGGCTAATTGAGTGGAATTCGGAGTAGTAGTGGTGGGTAGTATACTGGCGAATTCACAGTCGGATCGGCCAAGCCTGCCGTTCGTTCCCGCCCTTTGAAATGTATAGCCAGACGCTTCTGCACTAGCCATTTCTTCGCTCTCGCCCTTTTTGAATTCTTTCGCTCTCGGAGGGTCTGCGTAGACGTTTATCGAGACGCAGAACTTTTAATTCCTTTTATCAAGCAGACCATAAACGCGTGTTAAAAAATTAAAATATAATACTTTTACGCGAAATCCATATATGCATAAATTTTAATCGAATCTCTTGTTATATCGGGTAAAAACTTCATGAAATCGCAGCATATCTCACATTTATAAATTAAAAAACTAAGAACTGGTTTGCATAAGAAAATGATTAATAATAATTTATGACTCAAATTAACAAACGTAAACGCCATTTATGTCCAGGCAAGCTGGAGATAGCCAATTAAATTAATATGTGAATTTAATTTGTATTTGCGTTATATCTTAAAAAGGTCCGGATTAAATTTTAGTTGTATATTAATAATTTGTTTAATGATACAGGTATAAATGTATACGTACGTAAAATGTAAAGGCATGTCTATATCTCTAAAAGTATAATATATTTTAAATATTTATGTGACATCTTTCCATATATCGTCTATAAGAATTTAAAAGAAAGAGCTCATAAATATATTAAAATATTTGTTGCACAGATTTAATAAATCAAATTTTGTTCTCCTATTTGTAAGCATAAGAGACACTTCTAGTTGTCATTTTTATGCATTAAATAATTTTTTTTTAATATTTCAAGTATTTATCGCGTTAGTATGTTGTAAACGTCGATTCTCGAATTTACTCCAGCCATTGGGACTGTTCTAGATAATAGTTACACGTGGGTCAATCAACGATACACAGTGATTCACCTGCTGGTAGCTCAAAGTTACGTCACACGATGTCGTGATGAAACGCAGGGCACTAATTCATGGATGGTTATCCAAACATTCTATTTACTTATCGTATCTACGGCGTGGAAAACATAGAAGAAAAATGTGACAAACCATTGTCAAATATCTAATTAACTGTGAAATCGATTTTATAATTATTTCTGTTACATTATGCGATTGCAACGATTAATATTTATTAGAGCAAAAAGCAAGAAAAACGGTATTAATAATGACATTAAAAATTGCAATAAAAGTTACTTTTTGTACATGTTTCCACGTAAAAATACAATTAATCTAAAATTGTAATTAAAAAGAATTGTTTTGTCGCCTACAAGATCTAACGTTCTTACTCGCCACGGTGAAAAGAAACGCCGTAAAGAATGGACGAAACTAGGCGTAACATTGCCAAGTTGACAGAGAACTTGCGTTTAAATCTTCGACAGAACGGTATATCTAACTCGATTCTCAGAAGTTATCCTTAAGGTTCCGAAGAAGAATCTGATGCTGAAGTCTACTTGATTTACGCCGGTCTCAGGCCAAACGTTTGGCTTTCAATCTCGAACACCCGTTGGCACGATTAGGAATTAAAAGCGTATATGTGGCAAATTTAAAAGTCAATTGAGCTAACCCATTTATCTACGCTCCAGTTTCTTCAAAGCAAGTAACTGATAAAAAAAAAATCAAAGTTCCGTGCTTTCTAATGATGTGATTTTCCCAGAATCGTCAAGTTAAAAAACGGATAAGAATAAGAACTTCAAGTATAATTTTATGATTTGATACGACAAATACTAGAGAGATTATTCTTCTCTTCTTCTTATTATTCTTCATATCGTTATCAATATGAAATATAACGTAAATGATGGTTACTTCACGAAGAGCAATGAGAAAAGAACTTTTATGCTTTACAATGTGTCGCACGCTTCGACGCAAAAGACGCGCAATTTCAACAGTTTTGGACGAGGATGCGTAATAAGTACGAGGAAATGCGGGGGAAGAGATACTATCGTCTAACGTCCGGGATGTAGTTCCTATCTAAACGGACAGAAGCTGATATCATATGCCCACGCAATACCAGGAGAATAACTGCTCAATGAATCGCCGATTTCATTATATTAAAACGGCTATTATTTCGCAAACGCCGATAACGAGTTATCGAAGCGAGGAGAAGAGCCTATAGACAACGCTCGCGTTATAGAGTGTGACAAAACCTGTTAATTGAATTCTCCGTTAAATTAATAATTAACGGGCGAATCGACCGTGCGCGTTTCTCAGTTATATCTAAAAGCCTATAAAATAGCAATAGATATTTATAAATTTTCGGAACTGTTCCAGACGAGAAGAGGAAGGAAGAGATAATCGTGCGCTTGCATTTACGAACTGTATCTCCCTTCACCCTCTCCGACATGATACCATATAATTTTATGCATATACTTTACAATGATATGTAAGGCAAATTCACATAAAAATATTATTTAATACAAGAGAACGCATTTATTTAAGCATTATTGAATAATATTTAATTGTTTAATTAAATTAAGGCAAAATTCGCTCACAATAAAATTTCTGGAGCCGATCTATTATAAATTGATGCTGCGACACTAATTAGTAAAAAACGCGATTAATATTAGCTCTCTTGAACTTTACGAAAAATTGATTAATAAATGCTATTATGGCATAAAATTAAAATAAATTAAATTATCAATTCTATGGTCATACACACGTGACCTAATTTTATTTTTTATCTAAAAATAGATAAATAATCCTGTAGGCGATGTGTTATATGCAGTAGTTTTATGAATATAATATCAAGTTACAATTCTTTATAATCGTAAGCAAGAATTAAATAACTACGTTAAGCGCTAGAAGTGGCAGACGCGAATATGGACTCCGCTCATTAAAAGTCTTTCTGGCTCTACTAATTATAAAGTTTGTTCGCAATGGTTTGCCATAGTTGACCTCAATTCTCAATTCCCATTATTTCAGCATTGTATAAACGAACGCTATAGAACTAGAGTCAATTCTGGAGCTGTGGTGGACCACCCGCACTCGCGTTCGCTTTGTTTGGTAGTTCTTTTACAGCCGGTCGCGCCGAGCTTGCTGGTGACACCATCATCGACACGTGCAGACCGAAGAATTTTCGGGACTCCCACGAACGGCAATATGCACGTGTGTATGTATACTTTATATACGAGGAATGTAAAACTAACGAGATTAAATGACGTAATCGTACAAATTTTCTCAGCTATTTTTATGCTCTTACCGAAGCACACGACGCGAAGGCTTTCTCGCCTCATTATTTTACCAGACATGATGATTCTTTATCCGCTTCGTCTACTTTTATCTACAGCGACAACAAGATTACCGTATATCTTACCACGGTAAATTTGGCAGCATTAAAAATTCGTGTTTTAACGGTTAGACATTTTTCACACTAAGAATTTTTTCGGAACAATTAACAAACAAGTTACGAGAAAATTGCTATAAATAAGTCAATTTCGCATTCTCTTTTCCAATTTATATTCTTTTATCTGTGTTTGCAATGAAACGTAGATATTCAAAACGTACAGTTTAATAATTCATATAAACAATTCTCCCTTGAATCATGCATTTGTAAGAGGAAAAGGATCTTTACATAGCAATTAAATAATATCAGAGAAATTAAACGCAGATTCGAATATTTAAGAGGCCTTTTATTACGAAGAAGTGTTGAGCGTTTAGGTTTCAGTCCTCTAAAGTCCCATAAACTCTTGGCATAAATCATCGGAGAAAAAGAAATATCGTTGAGATTTTATGAAAAGTCCCATACTTCCATTTCGTCAAGGATCACGATGAATCGAGTGTGTGTTTAACAGCGATAGTCAAATCGGGATTTAGCTAAGCATATATTTGATACTCGGACGTGATTCAGTAGCCAGCTGAGAGAGAATGAATTATTGATTACGTCTGCCACAGCGGGTGTGATTGCTATGTTGCACACCCGTAGCATGTTATGTCACGGCTTTCAATGTATGCAGATGACTTGACTGATGTCATCGCCGGCCACACATTTTGCGTGGTGAAATTTTGTCCGGCATCTATAATACATCCATAGTTTTTGACGTTGGAGGAATTGTCGAGCGCCGATCGATATGTTCAATCGCGTAACACGTGCTCTAATTCCATATTAAAATGTTATATAAATACAGCTATTTTCATTGTTATTGCCGTAATATTTGTTCTCTGTAGGACGGATTTAAGCCTTACGTAAAACTGTCGACATAATTCTCCTCGTGAAATCGATAAGCCGTGTGTGCATTTGGAGAAATTAGCGTTGAATGAACACTTGAAACTGAAAGCATAATCGAGCGTCGATTATGAGTCGAGCGAAGTGAGAATTTTGTATACGGACCAACGCAGATATCGTTTCTTTTTTGCAAGGTAAAGAGAAAAAAATAACGTATAGAGATTTTTGTGGAATAAATTTGAATTATATTGATATTTCTGCGTAGTAGCATGCGTAACGACGCTTTACAAATTCACAAGACATTTGTCGCGTTATCCTACGTGCTTTTTGTGGAGACTTGAATTTCTCAGACTGAAATTTGCACGTGTTTTCGAAATTAGCTACGCGCGAGACTAGACATAACGTACGATCCGATCAATAGCCCGATCGGACATCTGACAACGATCGGCATTAGCAAAGCCAAGTGGCCGAGACACGCAACTTCCGCCATGGCGAATTCAATATCGCTAACCATGTAGGACGCGGGAGAGAAGAAACACGAATCTCGTCAACAGATAACAATTTGATAGCAAGTTTGTCGACTAGAAGAGAAAGGGTAATAGTCATTGTTGAAATAATGTGAAATCGAAAGAGAGGGAAAATTTTGTAAAGCTGCATTGCGCGAAAGAGCAATTTTTCTTAAGAGTCAAAGAGCCGATTTGAGAGCCAACCGAGCGCGGTGTCGCTACACAGAGAGATGATCGCGCGCGCGCTCGGGTTCCTGTGACTTCTGCGTAATCTGAATTCCTATTAAAATTCGTGGCCCGGAGTTTGTTCAACCTCCACGGCGGTAAATCACGCGCGTCGGTTTTTCCCACGACGAGTGACTAACGGCGGTTTGCAGGAAGCACGGAAAAGCGATAGGAAAATGGCCCGCGAGCCGTTTCCACGGGCGAAAAATCAGGGCTGCGCCCTACCTGTCTCGCCTTTTCATATTTTTTTTCGTCCAATGCTTTCGGTACACCCGATGAACATCCGACGCGCTTATAATAGAGCTGACTTCGCTCCAGATTGCCACCAGATAGACAACCGGGCTTTGATCCTCTAATGGTATGCTGATAGAGTGATGCTCTGCTAACTCCAGCTGAAGTCAATTGTGCAGACATCTAATTTATTAATTTTTTTCCCCCCCGGTCATTCAATAAGAGCAATGACACGTGCAGCGAAACGGTAGGAAGATTCGATCCGCACTCGACGTACCGATCATAGTTGTAGATTGACACAGATGTACCCTGGAATAGCGTTTTCACAAGCGTTTCGATTATTCCGACCGCGACGCATACGTGTACAATAGTCATTCACGCGTGTGTCGCCACACATTCTTCATGCGTGCGCTCGAATGCGTAATGAGTTTTCAGGCTGATTGCCGATGAATTAGGCATCCGCGATTACGTTCGCGTTGTTAATGTCCGCAGTACGTCGAAACCGCGATGGCAATTATCGATGTGAAACGGCAGTGCGAGGTGGCGATTAATTCGTCATCAACAGAGCTCTCGGGCCCCCATAAACGTATACGTTGTCGATAATAACGACCGCCGTCTCTCGGTCGGCCAAATAATTTCCGAAATCGCGAAATAAACGCGCGGCCTCTCTCCGCCGCTTCCGGTTCACGTTAATAACGTCGCTAACATCGGTTCTTACATCACGGCACCGTGTGTATGTACATACACAACCGTTGTGTCACGCTGGTAATTGCGCTATTCGCGCAGTCGAATAGTAAAACGTTTGAATTCGATTATTCCACCTTCGACATTTGAACTTCCGGCTTTCACCGGCATTATTTGTGTTACACGCGTTAACTTAAGTCTACAGGTAACATGTGGAAACTTTCATCGCTCCGTCATCCTCGGACAAAACTCACCTCCGAGATAAAAGAGGCTGCCGCTTTATCACCACGATGTAATCGCCGGGAATTTAACTCTTACATGATAATTCGCGTGACGAAAATTAAATGAAAAATGAAAGGAATCGCAACAGCCAGCGGCGATTAATTCAAGGATTACTTTTAAATACCGCAATTACCATAAAAATTCAATCGTCAATTCGCACGAGTTTACGTCGATAATTATCTATGAAGAGCATCTAAATTAAAAAATACACCCTACCTCGTAATTAAGACAAAAAAAATTGATCAATAAACAGTCATATTTCGTTCGCTTTTGCCTTTCGCGAATTCTAACAAATTCTACTGTTTCTTCGAAAATTCATACGATCCTTAAATTTGATGGAATAATAAACGCTCCTCCCATTGCGAACGATCTCGCGCTGTGAGAACGGAATTGACTTTTGCGATATAAATATATATCACGCGAGCCACTTTAGGACTTTATAGACGCTGTAAATTTTCCATCTGGAATTGGCAGGTTGTTTCACTTGACCGCGGACGTTGCAGTTCTTACGGGGCAGTTCTAAATGATGCAACTTTTTAAGATTTCACTCTTCCCGCGATAATGACTTTTCCCATCGACTCCCTCAGAAATCGGGCGAAACTTGCTTTTTATGGCATTACGATGAGCCCATTTACAAGAAAAGATTTTAGCAGATCGATAAATTGTATTGAACAGTATTGTGTCAAACATATTTTTGAAAAAGAAAGATAAAGAGGTGAGAAATAGTCGAACAAATTAATAGAAACAAATTCACTATGGATCGTGTATTTTTGACTCCGGTGAAATCAGATACGACATGCAATATGTGCTTTAATAAATCTATTTTTTATTCGCTTATTTTTTTAAATATAATTCTTACGGTAATTAAAGAGAGGGAAGCTGAGCAACATAATTTATAAATTCCGCTATGGTAAATTCAACTCAACGTCATCTGCTGGGAACAAGAGAAGAGAACTCATAATGTTGAGTGTGAGACGCTCTTACGTCAGCTTGCATAGTTAATGAGAGAGTGCCGCTCTCTTAACGTTAATCTTACTTCTCACAACGTCGACAGAGAAAGAGAGAGAGAGAGAGAGACGCGGGTATCAAAAAGCGCCACGAAGCTTCCACAAAAGCAACCCGGCATCATGCTGGAAATCCAGCATAGGATCTACGAGCGAGTACCGCTCGATGGGATCCCAGGGATTGAGATTACTATATGTGAGTGCAAAGTACGCTTTAAGAACGGCACTCGACAAAGCGTAGAGACGTTCGTGTTATAACTGTAATAGGGACGAATGTGTGTATTCTGCTCTCCGAATGCCCACGCGAACGTTTGGCAGACGGAATTTCAAAGTATGTACAGTCTTTTTAAGCTCTAAGAAAAAGCGTGCAGTGATTTTTCTCCGCATACGTGCCATTTCTGTAAGAACATTAAAATTTTTGTTTCAAAATATAATCAAATATATCTTCTTTTCATTTTTTTAATTAGTTTTACGTTAGTCGAGCTTAAAACGAACAACAAAGGTACTTTGTATACTTTTATTATTGATTTTATTAATAACACCAAGGCACTACGATCAATAAATTTAGAATGTAGGAGAAACAAACGGCGCGCCAATTTGCTGTTGCATGTGCGAAATAACGAAGACCTCGCCATTAGAAGAACTTAACAACGTATCGCAGCACCTAAAGCAAAGTGTTATTGTCAAATTTTTATACTGGACGCACCGAGGAAACGCACAAAGGGGCAAGCAAGTCTCTCGTGGTGAAATAACGTCGGAGACTAACGAGGCGACATTATGCGTGCCCAGAAAACGAAAGAAAAATACATCAACAGGATCACACAATGCAGATATCTCTCTATCTACTCGCACAGAAAGACCCGCATGGCATATTTTAACATGAGGATTTCGAAGGATATTCTCGGAAAATGAAAAGTACGTAGAGAACAAAAGCAGGACAAGTACTATTAAAAGTATAGAAATTATTTAAATAAAAAAAAATACATAAGAAACGTTAATAGTGAACGATACGATTAATGAAGATATGAAAGCATGCGTGTACCTAGGCTGTACGATAAAAATAATTAAAATAATTAGATAAAAATAATTAGAAAGCAGTATTTGTGCAAAAATTCAAGCTAAAGATGATATGAGAAAGAAATACGGTAATTATATTAAGCAAGTAATTTTCATAAAGTGATAGTACAATATTTTTGTATTTAAGAAACACTTTTTTGCCATTTTCTACTATTTATAATAATAATAGTAATAACTTCCGTAAGTAAAAAATAAATGTATGGCGTAACGTCAAAGCGGATACTATTTACAATCGGCATTGCTATTAACAACTGTAACACGATCCACATTTTCCTGCTTTAAACGACAATCTACGCCCATAAAACTGCAAAGCTTACAATTGCATTCGAGACCTTTTGCAGTTAACCCAATAGCCGTGTCCACAATGAGGCGCAAGTTTTTATTTTTAAACGCACTGATATTAATGTTCATTCGCGCACTGTAACCCTCGGGTACGCACGGGCGTACGACGAAACGGACGCGTCTCGTTTACCAACGTCATACGAGTCGCGGGTTCCCATTGCAATTGAAGGGCGGTCAAAGCCACTGCTATTCCGTCGGAGCGGAAATTCAATTCGACGCCGTTCTTGAGCACCGCATGAGAATTACGTAAAGCTCAATGAACGCAATTTAACGTATGATCCATGTAATGTTATGTAAATTTATGCAAGACTCCCAGGAGGGCTCATCTTAGTTGCAGCCCAGTAAACATTCTTTTCTCACTATACACGTAACCGATGTGACACACGTAACAATCGAATTCTCTCCCGATAAACGAAGCGTCAATTTTAAACTTCAATGACAAGATATATGATTGAGAATATTGAATATAATTTATAAAATGTTTGTAGAACTAACTCTCGATATCTCGGTTCGTCAAATTTTAGAACTCAATATCTTCTAGCCGGTAACGTTGCAAATGTAAAACATTTGAGATTACATTCAAGAATTTATAAAAAGCAAGTACTATACATGTTTCATAAAAATAAATTACACTCACACGGTGTAAATAATATTAAAAAAAAAACCAGCGTGACTTATCACGTCATGTTGCGAGCAAACGATTCGAGTTTGCCGAAGAGTAAAGTACTTTAAATTTCCGCTCACGAGTGCATCGTAACTCGGCAGTAGATTCTTGAAGAAAGAGATGGGAGGATGATACAAAGAAGCACGTAAATCTTAAAGGGGATGGATTTATAACGGCCCACCCGAAACGTCTTAGCCGATGAAATGTTTGACAATAATCATCTCGTGGTATCTTCTTACCGATAAAATCTACCGCCTTCTCTCATCCTCTGTACTTAAGCCCTTTTCCTCGATTAGTCTCGAGCGTGTAGTTCCCGCCACGCTCTAATACGCGTCGCTTTCGTTAAATTCCAGCAAAAGTGTGACGCAGCGTCGTCCCGGATGCATTACGTTCTTCGCTTTTAAGTAATTAAAAAAAAATATCGCAGTTTTCAGAAAAACAATATGACAGTTACCAATGCACATCTCGTGGAAAATTGATTTGCTACGTCAAATTGATAAGAGCGCACGAAAAACGTCAGCGTTAATTTAATCTCTATTAAATTAAAGTGGTCGTCTTAATTGCGCGTAAGAAGTAATCGCAGAAATTAGCACGGCATAGCGTGGTAACGTCGCGACTTACGAGACGGTGGGTTTTCGCGCGGCGACAACTCCACTGTAACCCGCATTCTGAAGGACGAAGGGGCAATGGCAGAAGAGAACGGAGGGAGAACGATGGCATCCCGAGTGGCTCGGAGGATTATCTCTCGGATCCTCGCGAGCGTTCGTCGTGACTCACTTTCTCCTCCCCTGATCTACGGTCGATTGTAAAAGGGCTCGGGAAATTAGCTGGACTGTTTCAAACGGTGGCTCTCATCCTCTTAAAGGATTTCCACATCCTCCGGCTTCTTTTTCTCTTCTTCCCTGCCGCCGCAGCGTCGCCGTTTTATTTCTCGTCGCGTATGCATTAACATCTCGCGAGCCCTTCGATTTGAAGCTCACTTCGGCCCACGGCTACTTACTGTCGGAGCGGCCTATCTCCCGAATTCGATGCTAAATAGTCCGATTATAATTTCGTTGCGTCTTTTTTTTTGACGTTCTTTACGTGAACATCACATCGCTTCTTACGGCATTTAAGG
>NW_011967231.1:1152401-1170613 GCF_000949405.1 Vollenhovia emeryi | reverse complement strand
GAGTAACATACATCCTTAATTCGAGGTTTACGATAGCTGGGTCAACATTTCTTAGATAACACGCGAATGGGTATTGGGTTACTGCAAAGTATTCAATTTTCTACAAAATTGAAACATCCAAATGATAGTTATAGCAGACAAACGCTCGATATCTTTTCGCCGATTAATGTCCAATTTATATCAACATATAAAATGTGCAGGTCCCTTTTCATCTTCCTAAAAAATGCACGTACTGTATTCCCCGTACTATAAAATATACGTATTTAACAGGATAGTTCGAGATCAAGTTTCGGTTAAATTTTCGTCGGCAAACGCCCAAGTTTTCGGTTATAATTTATGATACGCCGGCCGTATGCAAACTCAGTCGCCCAAACGTTGAATTGGGACGTTAACGCGCCCTGCAAGTTCTTTCCACGCGATTACGTCTGCACCGATCGCTCGGTCGGTCGCCGCTACTCCCTTCGTCGGTCGCGCGTTTATCGTGAATAAAAATTCGATCGCGGGTCCGTACCCGCCGTACGAAATTTATGAAAGGGGGGGAGCGCTTTTTCACGCTACGGCCGGCAATTTACAATAATTGCGATGGCGTATGCGCCGGTGGGAGCCTCGTAAACGGTAAACGGCCGCCGTGCGGCACCCGTCTTCGTCACCGTCGGGACGACGAAGGCGAAACGCGGTGGATGGCGCGACGAGGGGAAGGAACGAGAAAGACGCGAGAGGTGAGGATTCAAAGAAGCTGATGTGGAAGAGAGGCTGAGCGCGGCGAAAGACACAGGCACGTCAAGGAACAGAGAGAAAAGTCTGGATAGGTAAGAGGAGAGGGCCTTCCCCTCCTCGCCGGGAGAGCGGCTGCATATCGGAGGAGACAGAAAAATCAAGCAACAAAGAGCGACGCCGGCACTGCTGAATATTGCATTCGCCGCGTTTGCCGTCGTCGCTGCCAGGCGAGTCTGCGGCGCGAGTATGAAAGCCCGGAGAGTTCGGAGTCGTAAAGTCGGCCGCGCTAGCGGTGGTCCTGGTTCGGTAGGAAACAATGTGCGCGCACTCGTCCGTGTACTCGGAGACAGCGGATTCGCTCTCCAATGTGTTTCATAGACACATCTACTGTAAATGCGTGCATATACTCGAGCTTTACGGCAGACGTAACGATCGGGCGCGAGTAGTCATACGCAGAATCGGAGGAGGAAACTACCGTGCCGCGTAAAAAGCTCCGTAAGGTATCAAAGAACACCCCGCCGGGAATACGCCAGGGTGTATTTGCGGTGGCGGCGGTGGATCGTATTGCTGTCACACATATTGCCCCGACGCGACGCCCGGAAATACGACGTCTCGACGGAATAGATAAAGACGACTTCGATTTCGTACAACAGGTTTCCGCGAGCGCTATTGGATCTATTCCTCTTCGTTGTTCCCCACAGTTGCCTTTTCCTCCGAGGAGAAATAAAGTTGGAATAATCGAGAATACCTTGTAAACTTTGTTATCAACTTAAATTTAAATTAATAGCTGCTACGGGGTAGAAACAGACATTTTACACTCGTGATAACGTGTACCGCGGCAAATAAAATAAAATCAAGTTTACAAAGTGTTGCACGAGGAGTTGTTTTACAGCGTATTTTCGCGAGATGAACATTTTGCGCGTGTGAATTTGTCGTCTAGAAAAATCCTTTTTTTTCCCCCCCTCTTAATTTCAATGCAAAGCACAGTGAAGATTGTTGAAAACTGAATATCTCTTTTACTGAGGAGACGAACATGGAACGACATCAAAGAATGAATACATTTTTAATTGGGCAGATCCACCTTTTCGTTAATGAGTTTTGCGCGACGAAGGTTTCACTGTGCTAATTGGTTTAATTACAAGATTCAATTTTAGATTCTATCCATCTTTTAAAGCTAACGACAGATTGCACAAACGTCCGAGAGGTCTTCTCTCTTCCTCTTTCGTTACAGATATCGGTACGCTAAAAGTTATTTTTTTAACGTTAATTATCAAGTCATCGCCATTCACGGTACTCGGATATAGTTTTGTGTATAATTTTTAATTGATATCTCGTTTAAAAATGATTAAATGGACGTGAAAACGATTAATATGCTTTGCGTGTCGCTGCTATATAACGCGATGCACTCGCCAATGAAGAAAGAGAAGAAGACGAGTCGGACGACGAGCTCTCGAGCGTGCGGTAATTAATTGCACGGCTAGTATCGAGATAATGGTTGCTAATTAACCCGACAAGGGAACGCCATGGATGATCGGCGAGGATCGTAAGTTGACAAGAGGGAGAAAGCAGCTGCAGATAAGTGCAACGCGGAAAGGCTTTAAACGATTGCAATTTTCTTTGCTTTACGAATTTTACGAGATATTGACGACGATTAAACGTGAGAAGAAAAATGATGATATTTAAGAGCGCTATAGCTCGTCGAGATACCCGAAAAGCAACACGAGAACTAACCTAAGTTACAAAGCATTTAACAGAGTATAAAAAGGGGTCTTGTAATAAATTTCTGTGATTTAAGTATGTGACTCACATTAATTTGTTAATTACAACGTCCTGTATCGAACAATTATTGCTCCATTATTTAAACAGAGCTGTGGACTCACATTGTTAGCCACATTTCCAGACTTTTTGAAGAACATAATTTATTTTTTCTAGCTTTGCTTTTATTTTAGGTTAATACTTTGATATGTCGATGCAGAGAGAGAGAGAGAGAGAGAGAGAGAGAGAGAGAGAGAGAGAGAGAGCCCTGTACCTAGAATGATTGATTTGTTTTCACGTGCTAGCATTCAGATGCACGCGCGCATTTTCCGAGCTTCAATAGCATATTTATGATGGATTACAAAACATCGTCGTACTTAACCGTGCAATTCTACGTCGGACGGGCGCGAGAACTTATATTTAAAAGTTACATTCATTTCTTTCGATACGTGCGCCGTTCTTTAGACGTGTTAGTCGCGAACACAATGCTGCATCAACTTACTCGAAACAAATAAAAAGATATACGTTAAAAAACCAGAGTTTTAATCAGTAGGTCGTTTATTGCGTCGGGATGCTTCGAGAAATTCCATAGGCTTTTGTGCCCTGTTAAAAAGACGAAACCTTTTCAAGGCTTCTGGTCAGACAATGCCCTCTTGGGTCGACCTTTCGGTTCGAGACACCGCGATGCCGGAAACGATCTTCACCATCAAGTATCGTATTCAGTTGCCGGGTTTGCAACATTTAGAAAAAAATATAGAGAGAAATATTTAAAATGCTCGCAATGTTCCATTTTACGTTCACATTTCGCGTAATAAATATTATAAAAGTTATATTATACTTTGACATTAATTATCTTTTGACATTGTTCGACTATCATCTTTAATTTAATTTTCCCCAAGAGTATTTTTAATCTATTAAATAAGATTTATTGGAAACTAGTGAAATTTGCAATCTCAGACGCTTAAAATTTTAACAGGGGAGATAATACCGTGTGAAATTATTATACAAAGTCATTCTCGCAAATTGACCGTTAAATTTATACAAAAAAGACATCTACTTAAATGATGCAGCATATTTGTTTGAAACCTTTAATGAGCTGTCATATCTCTCGTGATCATCTCTCTAAGTAATTATGATAAAAATGGCATCGTCAGATTGGTCTTAATTGACTAGGTGGGATAAAGAAAACTCGATAAAAATCGGTATGTCACATTACAAGAATGTAATAACGTCATCACAAATTATTTCATTAGTGAACAAAAAATCGTAGTTTCACCACCTAAGAAACTTTCCCCCATACTTATGCCTCGCATTTTCATAAACGTTGTAAATTTCATTAAAACGAAACAACTCTATCGCAACCAGCTATTTTGGCAGAAGTTACGCGGGACGATTGTTAGATCGATATAAATCAAAGAAAAAGTATTTAACGGTACCTAACGACGAGAAGAATATCATTTTAATGCCGCTTCCATGGAATTTGTCTAATTTTTTAGCGATCGCAACCTTTAATATCCAAATCTCTCTATTCAGCGTCGCTGCCAAAATATTGAAGACTATAAATTATTCAGAATGACGTTTCCTTTGACACATGGCTTCTTGCATACTTAGGGAAAATCGTGATACTATGTGATGACGTAGCTATTGAATTATGAAAAATTGAAAGAAATTCTTTGACAGATGTAAATAGTGACTTTAAAATAAAGATTAATCGTTAAGAAAACTAAATTATATTTTTATCTTTCCTTGTTCACGCACGTATTTTTATCATATGGCGTACTAGACAACGTTCTGTCTGTTAAATGTATTGCCGTCCAACTTCCTTATGATTTCGGTTACGCCTGTTGACTTCCGCTCCTGGAGCATCATCTTGTATCGAAACAATGCATGCATGGTATCCTCCACGATATTGTAAACTCAACCACGCTAGAAGATACCCAACGTAATTTGCCGTTACGTAATATATACGTGTCGAGCTCCGAGATAATCTGTACCGGTACAAATAGCGCCGTGCTGTCTGCGCCGATCGACCGGCGACGAGACTGCGAGGCGGCACTGGCAGTGCACTTGTTGCAACAATATGCATCAGCTTCTTTACATCTACACGCGCATGTAGTACGCCGCCGGCTAAGTGCGCACGATGCTCATGTATTTATGGCTGCCGCACGCGATCTCGCGAGGGATTTAAACGTGCGATGCGATGAGATCTGCGTCGTTTAATTTATCCTAACTACGCCCGATTATTCGCACATTATCATCCTGAGTCAGCTATTATCGAACCCTACCCTGGCACACGGTATACTTATCCTAACATCGTAACATGACAATTAATATTTACACAAACGAGCGGATTGAAATTTGCAAGATTATCACGAAAATGCAACCTTTGAGGAGTCGCAGGTGCGCGCGGCTAAACTTCTTAATCGCGCGCTGAAAGCGTGATCCACTTCCACGGATGCAACAACGGCAGTAGCAACAACAACGGCAGTAGCGGCAGTAGCAGCCTGGTACAGTGATTATGAACAACCAAGTGTTTATAGGAGAGCAATGAACTCCTCTCACGTCTCTTCGTCCGCTGCATCCACCTCTTACCTCCTTCCACCTGCCACTCTGTATCATCTCACACCGTCTTCTTGCTCACCTATATCTCTCCTCTTACTAACTGCCAGTGACACGACACACACCACACCACACCTATACATATACGTTACACGTATACATGCATACGTGGATGCTCATCTACCCGTACGATTCAATCTCGATGTTGTGATGCCAGGCGCAGCTTTAACGATAGTGCTCTTCCCAGTTTCCCCCTGTTCTTGCCTCAGTCTTTCTCATTCGTCTCTTCTTTCGTCCTCGCGCATATCTGAGTTTTTACCGGTGTCTCTTTTGTCTCGCATGGATATTCTTTCATTCTCGTCTTTGTAAGTAACGAGAACACCTCTGGCTGCATCTTCGGCATGCAGCAACACAATTCAGTGGCAGTTCTTCTCCGTTTTCGTAGGACACGCGGATACTGTACCGCTGCACTTTGGAACACTGCAAGAATCAGCGGGATCTTACCCAGTCGTTCTTTTATTTAGCGGGATTTTAGAGTCGTAGAAACGTCTATCAAAATGTAACTTTTCTTCGAAAATTCTTGAAGATTTCTTAGCAAGAAGAACATTCTTCCAAAATATTCGAATTTACCATCATAGCTGCTTCTTTTCTTGAAATTTGTTCGCTTGAGTTATTATTAATTCATTTTCTTAAAGATGACACCATACACGCAGTATACATTGATTCTATTATATTCAAAACTCTTCTTTCTACACTTTCTTATTTTCGATGACGTGAAATATTATAGCGCTGTCATGACAGTGCGATATTGCCGCCAGGCAAATAATAATGTTGAACAAATATTCATCTCAGGCGATATCTGCAAACCATTATTTTTTACGTTCACTAAGATGAGACACGATACGGGCTATTGTTTGCGAACTTTTTTATTTACTTTTAATTATTTAAAAAATGTCTACCTAACCTAATTAGCCATTCGTGTGCATTGGAACAAGTTAAGTTAAAGGTTGCAAAATGTTTTAAATGTAACGAGACTAAAAAGTATTAAAAATTACACAAAATTTGGTAGTTTATAACGCGTTGATTTCGATTCCAATATCTTTATTAAAATCTGGATCAGGATAAATCATGGGAAGTGAGCTGTAGCGCTGGACGATTTAATCTGATTTTGTAGAAACCGCGATTTATATTTTAATCAGTGAGCCTCCGCCCGCAGCGGTCGATGATTAAATTACCAAGTGCGAGTTATAGTTTCATGTATTATCACCATCTGTGTGCTATGTCAACTAAAGCGTCGGTTTACGATCGGAACATTTACAACGTTATATCGTATTTTTTAGCTTTTCTAATTTTTGTCAATCATATAACGATCTATTGATACTCTTCGTTATCGAATTTATTTCATTATTTCGAATTTTACGGGTATATGACAAAAGTGTATTTAATTTTAATAAGTGAATTTCCTCATTGATATATGTACGGTACAAAAACATATAAAAGAATAATATAATATAAAATTGACCAAAAAAATTAGTAAACGGAAGATTCCGCTAGCATTTGTTTATTCTATATTAAAACATATGACATGCTATAAAAAATAGCAAGTTAATCGTTTCGATGGACCTGTCACAAAAGTAAATTAAATTTGTACACAAAAAGTTTAACGAATCTGTTGAATGAAAAATTTCAGTTAGATCGTTGAAAATAAAAAGTCTTTTAATCTGTTAAAATTGAAAATTGCGTTATTGTTATAGATTAAAGTTTTGCAAATTTTATAAATTTTCGATGATAAAATCTAATTGTATATGAGATGAGTAATAAAATACATATAGTTTGAATGTACATTTCACAATTTGTAATATATCACTTCTTTTCTTAGTGATATTATATTATACGACACAGCGGTCATAGCTAACTCATTCAATGAAACAATTTTGTGATAACGAGCGAGAGATATCAATTGTCTTTGAGTGTGAAATTATTTCAATAAAACATTTTTATTTTCTTTCGTAAACGATGAAGAAAAGAAAACGTAAATGATAATAAAACCGAGTTTCGTAGTTCTCTCAAAGAGGCACGCCACACGGAATATCGCACCGTGCACTTAACCAAATAAATTCCTAAAACATGCTAATGGAAATGAGCTCGTTGAATTCGCGTATATTCACGTAGAGAATCGTCGCGTAAAATCGTCAAAGATCCGCTTCCGCGTAATACGCACCAAAAATAATCGGGGAAGGATAGAGATCTTCGCTCCTAAGCTTCCTCACCACATCAGAAGCAACGTGTTTCATTTCAATGTAACGACGGTATACATATACGAAAATCTCTCGATGTTTTGCGTGAATGAAAAAGCAATAAACGAATCGTGACTCGGTAAGTCACAGGCTCTACTCAGTGCGGTTAATTTTAGACACTATTGCATACACGCTATCTTTCATAAGATTAAAAATCATTGTGAATAATGTATTCTATATTCTATATTAAGATTGTATTGTTAAAATATCATTAATGATACGATGATAAAAATACTTTTGAGTAATATAAAATAATAACGGAATACCCTGTGTAATTTATAATTGTACAACTTGTCCTAATTACAAGACGCTAATTAAAACGTAAAAATGATACCAAAAAAATTAAACAAACATTAGGCTGTCCTGTTGTACAAATCTGAGACTTTTTTTCAGGAGAATACAAGAATGCAAAACATTGGCGCAATGAAATTCAAGCAACCGTTAAAATCATCCTTCTGCACAATTCGAAAATGCAAGAACACTCGCTATTCGCGGCTTTGTATTTCCAGGGTGGTTCCTTCTGGATCGGTCAGTGATAAATAGACCACGGTACGTTCTCTTCCTTATGGCGCATAGCGTACAAGGAATGTCAGGAACAGCATCTCAGCCAAGATATAAGATCAGTACCGTGTGTATATATGGCCAATTGATTTGAAATGATTCACACCCCGTTATGCTCTTGTACTTATGAATTACAAGTGAAGTTCTTCTTTTTCATATATTGTCTCAATTAAAATATAATGCAAATGTAAATGCGTGTCTGTTTTATTGAGAAATTTACCGCGCAGTTGGAAATATAGAGAACACGCTGCTGGGATTTTACGTAAGATTATGTAATTTCACAATAAAGCTGTCCATTTGTCGCGTAAATGACACGCGATTATAAGATAACTCAATATATCAACCACTTTGTGTATATGCATCACATTTAATCAGCCTAAGCCACAAACTGCGCGAAATAGTATTGACTTCCTGCCACGGTATAAGCGTTTCTGATAGCTTGCGCTGACCAGATGGACGACGTCGTCGCGACTTCGCGGAAGACCTCTCTCAGAAGTTTCTTTTCTGGAACACCTGAAGAACTTTAATCCTGCTTTGCTGCGTCACGAGGACCGGTGCCTTCTCTTTGAGAATGTTTGACGTTTCCATTAACGCCACCTCGAGTACGATGGATGAATACTTTGATGTACACCGTCACTTTAATTAGTAAAACTCGCGTCACTACTTCTCGCTTATATTTTCCTATTTCCTTATGTTTTCTCATAAATTTTATAATTGCTTCGCAGGAACAATCTTATAGAGAAAATAGTACTTAAAGAATTTCGTAGGATGCATTGAAAAAGTTTTTTTTATGATTTTTCCAGAAACCATGAAATTATACGAATGCATAATTTCGTATAATTGTATTTAGATTGTGCGCTAGATTGTGTTAATTTTAAACAATGTGTTAAAGTGTTGTATAATACAATCTAGCACTATAGATAAAAAATATAGATATCGTGAAATTTTTCATTAAATCCAACATTACGTCGACTAATTTGCATGCACAATTATTCGATCATAAGTCTATTCAGGCGGAATTCTGCATAGATTAACTTCAAAAATTCGTTAATTGACATTTCAGATGTCAATGTATAGCTGCATTCGTGCCAAAACCAAGTAATTCGATTACGATTTAATTGATTATCACTGATTCCAAACTCCGAAATAACCGAATTATTTAGAATGTTGGCTCATGTCGTCACGCCTTGATTATTCATATCAAATATTTGTAAATATAAAATAATACTACTGGAGGCCGTCGTCTCCAAATATACACATATCGAATATGTGTATAATTATTTATTTCGGATCGGTGAAATAATTTTATAGCTTTTATTTAATTCTTGTAAATATCATTAATACAAATAAATTAATGTACATTAATTAATAATTGCTTAAATCTGCTATTTACAATATTGTCCCTTTAATTAAAAATTACTGAAGAACCATACAATTTTCACTTTTGCCATCATTAATCACTTTTGATATGATTTATTACAAATTGTAAAGGCAAAAATCACGTCGAAGCTACAACGTCGTTTTCATTATGCTAAATCTGTATGTATGAGTGCATATGCCAAGTGCATTATGGATATTTGAAAATTTATGATAGCTAGTCTCATTAATTTACTTTCCAATCTTATCTAATATTTGCAAACGAGTATGAATCGTGATTTGTGGTTGATTGTGATGTATCTGACATCCGTCAGATGCTTTCATCGCTTCGCCGGCCGATCTCTTATTAAACACGTTTTTGACATATTGAAAAAACTGGCCATGCGTCATCTCTGGCGAGTGCTATTTAAACCCGTGGAAAATGTGTGCGGATATAGAACCTTTTCATCTGGCATAAAGCGACGCGTACTATTGCATTTGCGTTGAAAACGGTGCGGATATAGATGTAAATGGCTACTCGTGAAAAATTATTTGTTTTTTTTTACAACGACGTGAATAAAGTTTATACTAATACACACGTCTAATTGCAAGTCGTAGTATTAAAACTGATGTGTCATGAACGATCAACAAGTATGTTGCAAAGAGCAACTGTGATAATCTCTTAACATTGCGCATGTTCAAACCAATATTCAATGTATTAAGAATTTCAAATCTATATGATATTTAACATTTTATATAATAATTTATGCATCTCTGGCCGAGTTTATATTAAAATTATATCAACTTTGAATCCCTGAGTTTTAATTAATCACTCATTAAGTAGTTTCTTACAAATATTTATGTTTTACGTATTAATATTATTACAAAATGGTGCATAATTTAATAACTTTTTCTCCGCAGAAAGATTTTCGTCCGGAAGGTTTGATTAACTATGAGAAGAGGGTTTTGTGAGTAGATAAGGAGTAACCCGCAGAGACTTTACTGTTTCTGATAAGAGCTCAGATAACAACTCGAGATTTCGTGAATTAACTCATTGAGAAGACAGAACTGATATTCAGAATTCTTTATCTGCATACAGAGGATAACGAAAGTGTTTTTATAAATGTACAAAAATTTTATTAAAGAAATATATTGAACTAAATTTATTAAATAAAAAGTTAATGAGATAAATCACGAATTCCATAAACTTTTGAAAAATTTTTATTCGCTATTACTAAGAAATAAATTAAAATATTAAAAATACTTTGTGACTTTAACACGGAGTTTCATATATTTGATTGAGAATTAAATCTTTATTAACTGTGCGGACCGCAAACAAATTTTTCTTCTATCATTTGGAAAAAGCTATTTAAAAAAACAATTGTTTCCTCAGTTAAAAGATAGAAATCTTTTGGCTGAGGAAAGAAATCTCCTTAGAGTTTTGTTTCTCGCTGTGATGAGGTGCAAAGAAGGTGCCGCGGTTGCGCTCTCCAAAACTCGAGGCAAACGCGACAAGAAGAACGGTCGGTAATTTAAAGTTCGCTTACTAACGAGCGATTTGTGTGCAACTTACGCCACCCTGCTGAGCGAACGAAACTGACCGCCGCAGGTGCATTTATTCAGATGCGCGTTATCGTGCACGGTCTAATAAACGGTCCTAATTAACAAATCAAACTGTTCACGTTAATGCACATAAACATAATAATACAAGCCAATGGCGAACTAATCATTTCTGCGTTGCAAGTGGATGTTCCCCGAATAAAATATCTCCGAGAAACGAAGGTGTTTATTAACTTGCGTTTAAAAAGTCCTTAAGAGATTCTAACAAGCAACCTACAATGTCTCATTTGAACCATTTATTCTGTAACATTTAATCAAATTTGATAATCTCTAAAAGTCAATCAGTGACTATTCATTGTTTTCAGTGGTAATTCACTGTTTGATTTTTAGAGAGTACGTTTCGTTGAAACCGTCAGCCAACGCGATAAAGCGTCGAGCGAATGTCTGTTCTACACGTTAGATCACGGCAAATAATAACTAATTAGCGAATAAATGCTAATTAACGAAGATGGTAGCACGCGACACCCGACGAAGAGTCATGCATGCGCGCGTCAACAACACCTGTGAGCGTAAGAGTGTGTCGGCGATGCCTGGGTGCTGCGCGATATATGAGACGTTGCGTCAATTAGATTAATCACGCGTGCCATTATTTAGAATGTACACGCGTCCAAACTTCATGCGAGTCTAGCGCGCGAATTCAACGATAAATCATTACCGAACAATCATTGTCTTTAAATACTCGGCCTAGTAAAGGCCATCAAATTGCCTAAGACAGAAATATCTATGTGTAGAATATTTGATCAGCTTATACGTTCGTCTTCGTTTTCATATATATTTGTATAACAAAGAAATTCTTAGAATGAGCAAACTCGCGGATTGTCTCGGGCACATATGCTGACTGAGGGGGAAACCACAGACCAAAATCTTGTACACCAATGCCCATTAATGCCCAGTTGGCATTACTTTATCTTATTATCCTATTTGATCTTATTTATCTTGCTTTATCTTCTTTTATCTTGTTTTATCTTATAATGCCCAAGATCTAATGCCCACAAAATGCCTAGTAATGCCTAGCAATGCCCAGTAATGCCGCAAATCTACACCACAATGCCCTCAGTCGTTTCTCTCTCGATGCTGACATATACTTCAAATTATAAACACTATTAACATCAAAACGTTTTAATATTTTACTATTAAACTTTTTGAAGATATAATTAAAGTACTTTATTGTAAGAATGCATCCATTTAGGTAATTGTACATCGAAAGCAACTATAGCGTAACTATTTTTCTCTCCGTTCGTCGATGATATTCAAGACGTTCGCACAAGCGTGATCAAAGTACGCAAAGAGATGCGAAATGTTGAATACACATAGTGTGTCTAAATCACTCACACAACCTAAATCAATAGTCATTAGCAGCGAATTTGTTTGCACAATACTCAATGGCTGTGCCTTCTTTTGCCTGCTTGCCCATTCCAGAAACTGAGATCGAATAACTGTCCGCTAACCTCGGTTTCGTAATTTCCTTGAATTTTGGGCATATAAATTGTGAATATCTTCAATGTTATGCGCCGGCATTTTTATTTATGTGTGCTTATTTAGATAAAACGAATTATCTCATTACTTCGGAAAATCACCAATTAACGCGTCTGTCTTGTAGTACAAAACATTTTGATTCCTCCAAGAATTACTTTTCTTCCTATCTTTCATTCTTTTAAAAAGAAGAAAGTAAACTGATAAAAAAACCTAATTAGTAGATAAGACTTTCTTTGGACTATAAAGAAGATATTTAAGGAAAGCGCTGTGCCTCAAATAACGTTCCGTGCATCGAAAATTTCAGAACAACCGATTTACGATTTTTATCATAATGCTCAACTTTAAGTTTCTAAAAATTAATTGAAAAATTTAACAGACAAAGAACATAAATAATATCTTAAAGTAAAAGATACTAATTAAACAGCACTTGTAGCAATTATTATTTAAATTATTATATTCGCACGTGAACTGTTCACTTAAATGCAATTAATTTAATCGATTGGATATCAACGGGAGATCATGGGCAGCTCCGTTAAGTAATGTTAGCACAATAGCAGTATTAAAAATTTCACGACTACGTAAATTTGTTCTAGAAAAAAACCTCCGTTGAAAGTTATGGATCAGATGAAAGTTAAACATTTATGACAAGATCGGTAATTAATTCAGTTATCCATTGGCGCTGATGCACTTCGTAAATTTAGCTTAATCATGTCATGAGGAATTCCAATAACTGCTCTATCGGAATTGCTCGTCATTAATATTAGTCAGCTGCGCGTGGCACAAAAAGAAAAGTATTATAGACATTTTCGTGGATGAAGGATGCGCACGATTATGTTCGCGATATCACCGTAGGTAGATAGAAATTGCGGCGCAGGTGCAATGCGAGAATGCTGTCTAGAAGAACAGTATAGCTACTGTATGTAGTAAACAGGTAACAGGCGGAAGCGTCTTCGCTGTCGTTGCTAATGCACCGTGCATACAAGAACCCGACACCCGTTAGTTACAAGATAAAGGTTTCTTCACGTCTACCGCGACCACACAAGTGTCACAAACATCATAAACGTATGACCTATCGTTTCGATTCACAGCTATTGCATTTGCGCGTCTCCTACATTAGAAAATTTAAATTATTGTAATTTGTAACATACACAAGATGTCGCACGTAGCAGTTCTATTTGTCTACAGACTTTTCAGTTAATTTATTATAGAATTGACTTGCAAGGTTTCGGAACATCAATATTTTCTTACTTATTTATCCCACTGCAATTTTATTCAAACGGAATTTATTATATATATATGAATGCAGGGTTGGGAAAGTTACTTTATAAAAGTATCTAGTTGCAGTTGCAGTTTTTTTGTTAAAAATGTAACCAGTTACACAGTTACCAATTCTGAAAAGAACGCGTTACAGTTACTCAACGAATCGTTACTTTGCAGTTACTTTCTTGCAATGAAAATAAAAATGTCAAATCTGCATTTGAATTATAAACTGTCGATAAAAGTTTATGCGCACATGCAAGAGCTAATGCGATCTGTGGAGGTATAAAAAATATATAAAGAGCTATTAATGTAACCATTAAATTAGTTACTAGTTATAAAAAAAATGTAACTGAGTCAAGTTACAGTTACAGATGAAGAGAAAGTAACGAAATTAAGTTAGAGTTACTAAAAAAAGGTAACTGTAACTGTAACTTCGTTATAAGTAATTTTTATTTTATATTTATTTGAGGTGTTTTTCATAGCACGCACATTTTGCTCTTAATCGTATGAGCAAGAGCGACTAACGATGTAATGATAGAACAGTTCTCAATGTTCTTGCCTAATCTGAAATCATAGCTCAATAAAGTTTTAAACGAGTTCGAGATGAGTCGGCGATTCGTTCGCAAATTGATTTGCTCGGTCATCGGGGAACATTGGCCTAAAGTATCCAATCCTTTTCACCTTCGCGAAGCTATTATTTTCTTATAAATCGCAATTCAAATATTTCATGGTTCTCTCCGCGTCCCCCGTTGTTTATTTCGGAATTTTAACTTCCGGTTTTCGCGACGAGATCGATTATCGCGCCCGATAACATGTCGCGCAGTTTTGAAAAGTGCATGTTTACGCATCAGAGATGTCGTAAAATTCAGGAATTTAAATTGACGTCGAATATTCCGCGAATAACCGAGCAGCACGACAGCGCGCAGCGCGACATTCACTGGCGGTCCCTATATTCGATTCGCCGGCGAGTAAGCTGATTCTATTACAGATTAGAGTGCGACGGCGGATGATATCTACCTGCAATCGTGCGCGATTCGACGATCGTTACCGTGCACGAGATGCGCGTTACATCGTGATTTCCGCGGTGCGGTAGAGACTGGCAAAAATTGCAAACCCTATTATTCGGATCCTCTGGCAAGGGCAACGTCGTCGGGAAGGAACGACCCTGCAATCTTGCAACATCCATCTTGGTATCTTCTGACGTTGATCGAAAAGGCCGGCAGGCTGATTCGATAACTTAATTTTCGGACAATAAATTTTCTACAAATTACAACGCTCTTGTTGCAAGAAACAATCACCGTTGGTTGCCAGTGACTTTATTACTTTGTCTTCACAATTCTCTTGCAGCAAAAGCTGTAGAACTTGCGAAACTTGCAATATTTGATCTCGCGCACTTATTGTTCAGCTTATTGTTGTGCTGCATTAAATAAATTATACGCAATATATTAATAGATTTTTACAATTATTAGAAAAGTTTCTTTTTTAGTTCATAATTTATATATATAAATATAATAAATAAATGAAACAATAAAAAATATTTAGTCTATGATTAAGCGATAGCGCACGTTTTAATAGTTTACACAAGCTAATATATTATCTGTCTTTGAAATCTCTTCATGGCGGAAGAATTAAAGCCGAAATTCATAAAAGTCTATTCTTGTATTTTTCCATTTGTTTCTCAAGCTTGACGTCCTGAAAACTCGATCCGGGGTGTCTCGTAAAACGTGTAAAAGGTCCACGCGACATTGAGATATCGCATCCAAGAGGGAGAGGGAAAAGACCCGGTCGTCACATTGTTCAAGCTCGACCGGTACTCCCACGCGACTTCAAGTCAATTTTATCCTCGAAGAAATATCGATCTTCCACGTCCGAGGATGTCGTAATCCTCGGGCCGACCTACAGCACATCAATGCGACGTAGGTATGTATGTACAAGTGAGCCAAGGGTTCAAAGAACACATTATGCTCAGTCATGAAGGGAGTATCAACTTCTGTAGGTTCTCAATTTTCCATCGTTTATACACAAATTTCATTTCTACCGTTTGTCCACTCTTCGCTCTTCGCGATTATTGTTCAATTATTGCAAGGGAATTAGAATATTTTAAAGGCTAAGACGCGACAAAGTGGTAAATAAAAGTTCTCCTTGGTCTTGTCGGAAGCTGCAGCTCCAGCTGAATAAAACAATCTATTTCAACGGGCTTTTATAAAATATTTCCGTTGTAAAGGTGTGAATAAAGCTTCATGTTGCAAACAGTAAAGAATAAAAATAAGCGGGAGAATAATCTGCGAGTCCGACGTACGTGACATTCTTGACGCGCGTGTGATTAAAAAATTTCAATCTTCATTGTGCTTAACGTCGCGCGCTGCAGCGAGAAATCTCATTACCGCGAAGAATCAGGCTCAATTTATATAAGTTGATACAAGGGATGTGCGACGATGCGCTCGGTGTCCTTGTACAGCATTACAATCGAAATCACGTCAAATATATCTGTACTAACCCTGCGGGATCTTTATCGGACGTTCGCGGTTTACGAGGAGAGTCAAAGGGCTAACGTGTCGCATTGAGATATTCGAAGAATGCCGGGCATATCTCCTTTGTCTGAAACAGCCACGGAACGATGCGGGGGTGCGTGAAACCGGACCGCGCTACGCACGCGTCACGAGGCGCGATGAACTCAAAAAACTGGTCCTCAAGATCATTCATTGATCAGTCGAAACACGAACACCCGATATATACACGTACTGTATCGACGATCACAATGACGACCCGCAGGGACGGGCACGCGAGGGATTATTATAATGGGATCTTTAGAATTCCTCGGGCAAACAGGTCCTACTGTCCTACATTCTGTATTCTCCGAGCGCTGATCAAGGCCCGCCGCCCTGTCAACCATCTGCGATCTGTGAAAAGACCGTTTCGTAAGAGATCGAGATGTTTGAACCATACATTGAACTCACCGATCGGGGTAACTGCTGTTTTATTTAACGCAGCCTTTGTAAACGAAAACGAGGATTATCGAAAAAGATTGTGGTAATTACACCTAGATGGCCTATTACGAGATACATTTTGAATGTATTTCCCAGTTCTAATGTAATATGTAATATATGATAAACTTGTTTTGCTCGGTCGAGCAAAATCATATGATTTTACTGCTGCATACATCATTGTGTAATATTTTCATGATAAAGTACTTTAGAATGGATGTATATGTGCATTCGTAATGTACTTTTTGTTCTAATTCATGACGCACGATATCAATACGCAAATAATTCGTTTCCGCCGGCGAAGTTGGCTAATACTTTTTGTTCTTGCATAAATGAAAATTACATCTCGCGGCGATTAGTAATGCACATTTTACGTAAACTTTGCGCTCTTTTTGACGCTTCGATAAGTAATTAGGGCGCCGAACAAAGGGAGATTTCGTAAAGAGAAGTAACCGTCTGCTTGACTCTACTTCTCATCGGAAATTTCAGTCGTCCGGGCGTCTTGCGGTTTTCGGACCGCAGAATGAGCGGAGAACTGCCACGCCGCAAAATCGTTTCGCGGTGTCCCGGGCTCCGTTATTAGTTACATCCCAACACCCCCGTGCATTGCATCCGGACATTAAGCCGGAGAAAATAGAAAACGATCGCAAAGAAACGTCTCGAAGCACTCCAGCGCTCCAGTCATGTGATCTGGCGGTTATCATAATTTTTCAATTGCCACGTGAGTGGCAACGATATTTCAAGGTCGAGAGACCGTCTTTATTAATATCCTATAACAAAGCATCGTGCACTTGCTTCTTTTATCACGGAAGAAAATAAAATTTAAATTCCACGTGACTCAGGATCTCTCAAATCTACCATACATTTCTTAAAACAACTATATAATAGAAATTAAATTATATATACTTAACAAGAAACATTTAAAATCGAAAAAATGAAAATATATAATAAATATTTATACAAAAAGAATTTACGACGTCGGAAACGAAGTTTTTATTTACTGATGCTTAGCGAGACAGCGCTACCTTATCCAATACATTCCTTATCTAATTCATTGTTTTAATGGGCAGGCGGATACTGGTTGTGGCGGCTTTTCTCATATTTTTAATTGCTCATCCCGTGAGAGAGACCATTCTCTTTTAGAACAGGAGGACGCTTTCGCTCACGTGGATCAAGGTATCAGTAGACGGTAGAGGAGGCGGCATCGAGAAAGCGACGGCGGCGTCGAATGGTAGGGAGACGAACGAGCGAGACGGAAAGAACGGCCGGATGAGCGAGGAGGGAAGAACCAGCGTGGAAAAGCGCAAGAGAGCCGGCGCGCTCGATAGACAGGAAGAGGAGCCCCGGCGAGTGTTATTACGAGGAGGCGAGAACACGGTGGTGTCCGACGTTGGTGTAACGAAGATGCCGCGTCAGAACGGAGCAACAGAGTGCGACGTTTCAGGCCTTCGTACTACCAGGAGAACATGCACCGCAGACACGTCGCAGACGAAGGGCATTCTGTCGCTCTTGGTGGGTGGGAAAAAGATGAAAGAAGATGACGGAGAAAGAACGAAAGCATCGGAAAGAGATGGTGACTTCAGAAAAGTGGAACGGAGAGGAAGATGAGAGAGAGAATGAGAGAGGG
>NW_011967231.1:1102165-1151368 GCF_000949405.1 Vollenhovia emeryi | reverse complement strand
TGAGAGGGAGGGAGGAATAGAGGGAGAGAAAGAGAGGGAGCGAGAGCGAAAGAAGCTTACTGACACGGTCACGGACGTGAGCAACGACGGAGAGGCATCTGAGCGCAACAGGTTGCCCTGGTGCTTATTCTGACAGGGGATGCGACCCGGAGAAACTCGACGGTGATGCTGCGATACGCGAATGTGAAACAAAACGACGAGCTTGAAATTGTGGTCGTGGAATGCGGGATGACCCAAGGAAGACGCGGACGAAGCCTTCGGGAAAGATAAATAATTCCTCGCTCTGTTTGCTCAATATGCATTGTCGAATCAACACGTGAAAGATATATGTAACAAGACAGAAATAACTCGCGGATTGTACTCGATTAATTCTGCCATTGTCGTATCTTAATTAGAAACCTGTTACATGTCTCGCATCGCTTCACCGATAATGAGAATAAATTCTTGGGTGTACTCTCTAAAGGTCAATCATTATCACTGAAAACAGTTATAAGTATAGCACTGAATTATTCACTGATTCACTTTTTGAGAGTAAGTTTATTTTATTAGCGTTTTTATTCCCCCTTTACTTAAAAATATTTTATTAAAACATTTCTAATCAAGGATTAGATTTGTTAAATTAACACTCGCCATAATTCTATACACAATCGATTTCTTAAGCTAAAAGAGAAAATAAATTTTGTATCAACTTTTCCAATTTCGAATCAGGTTGGTTAAGCATATTTTATAGATATATTTCATAGATAATCGAGTTCTAATAAATGGGATTTAATTATAATAAATTGCCAAGAATGCAAATTATTAAAATTTCCTCTCGGGTCGAAGATACAAGTTGCACTTACATAACCGGCATTACAACGTCCGAGATTATATCAGCACAAGGAATCATGTATGACAAGAATAAGTGTAATATGAGAGTTGTTACTTCGTCGGATCTGCTAGACGTATAATCGTCGTAAAGTTCACGCCGGCATGTTCACAGTCATGGACAACTTGTGAACCCGCGCGTTCGCCGGTGATGACCAACAACAAATTTTTGCCGATCGATTTTTCTGGCAAGCCAACAGTACAAAAACAAAACCTGCCGTTCCAATTCTCTATGGCTGCACTCGCCCCGTTTTGTTCCGTTCAACAGTCGTAGTTAAACATCTTCCCGATCAAACGAACCACCGATGAAGAGACCACGTACAAGAATATCACTTTTTTTTCTCCTCCCCGATCGTATATTATGTCGGTCCTCTCGCGCGCAATTTCTCTCGCAAGGGACCAAAGGTTCCGCTAGCTTCGTCCTGCTCGATTTTGCGCGTCACGATACGATCGTACTTAGCCTGATGAATGATCCTCGTTGATTGCAAGTTATTATGTCCGCCAACGAGAAGGCTCGCCAAGCGCGCGTGTTATTTTCCCCAGGAGGACAAATATATCTTGTACCAATGAGACTGGTTGCGAGTGTGAGAGCGAGGTAGGTTGACGAAGGCGAACTGTCATCGGCCACACGAACTCGCTGACAGATTACTTCCAGAGGACGACTCTCACGTACACGTCAATTTGTCGTTAAACACTTTGTCGCGAAATCGCAATCGAAAGGGGCGACAGCTTTCCCAATGTATAAAGACCCGATATTTTCATCTCCGTTGAGGGTCTTGTTTTTTATTTACACCGTGTACCTGTCAGTCACACAGGAATTACATGCACGGCCTCCCCTCGCGCCGTACCCTTTCTTGTTTCTTTTCGTACGTGCGTGATGCGCACGAGCGCAGAAGGGTTGCCCACTCCCTTACATCCCTATCATGATATTTTATCAGCTACAGTCGCTCTCTTACGATGGAGATGAACGAGGATACGATATAACCGGTACTTTTTTCCTCCGCTCTCTGGAGCCTCTTCTTACACGAGGCTGAACGAAGAGGAAAAGAAACCGCGTGTATGCGCGCGCTTTCCTTGGCCTCTCTGCCTCGCTCTTCATTTACTCGGCCTCTTCTTTTCAACCTTTTCTGCTCCTTTTGCCGAAGCACTTGGGTCCATGGATCTCGTAATTACTATGAGCAAACAATGCTACAAGGAATCGTATCCTTGCGTTCCAGAGTGTTGATAGTCGCATAGTCCAGTACGAGTCGTAATTGGACTTGCTCACGTCCACGGAAAAAAACGATATTTATAGTAATATCTTCGTGTGAGATCGTTAGGTGAGACACTCGACCACTAAACATACAGGCCATAGGTTTTCGGATTGATCGCGAAAGCCTATTTTTAGAAAAATAATTCACGCACTTGCATTATCGTCCGAGCAAAAAAAGAAGATCTTTTTGCATAGAAAAGATGAATTCTCGTTTAAAAGGTGCGTCGGCACATTTTTCATTTCGTGCAAGTCAGCGCTAGCAGATATCAGAAATCGCGAATGCAGTTGCATGGTATACAGCAATTTAAATGCTCACCATTGAAATAATTCAAGCTATCAGTTGCACAATGTTAACGCGAAATAGTGAAAGGAAATTTTAGCACAGCTATTAAAAGATGTTTAACTAAGAAAAATGTTTCGAGTCTTTGTAACTGGAAAGCTACATTATTGATTCGCATTGTGTTTGTTAAATAACTGTCTACTTTGCAAAAAGATTTCACGAAAAAGCGCGATATGTTGGCGTTTTTCAAAATCACTCTGTAATTCGTTTAACAATCTACTGTTATGTCCTAGATTTTTGGAGAATACGTTTGATTATAATTGTTTAGAGACTGAAAGTGCACATCGTCTTTAAGTCTTAAACGCATTAAATGGCATTCCACTATGGTTGAATCGAGTTCGTTACGGATGAGGAACAATCCAATTACTTCGAGTAATCATCCGGTCAAATCTTCTGAGAATAAATTAACATTTCTTTTACTCCTCATTAAAAGTAAACCGGGTAAATACAATTGGAGAAACCCGCACAACAATTGTTGTATGCGGCATAATCAATATCTAATTTGAACTGATATTAGCAACCTGCATATAGATCTTATTTGTACGAGGATTGATATTCAATTGATTACTATTTAGCATATAACTATAGTTATGGAAATCTTTGATAGACAGCGGTATAATAAATAAACCGTTTTGTTTTCTACGAATACATGCGTAACCGAGAAGGACAGGAAAAATTTACTATGCAATACTATTGAAAATGTAGGTTCATCAATTATCATTTTAGTAAACGCCCAAAGTTTCCAAACTCCTATTTCAATCGATCAAATAGCTCGCAAGGTTGCAATTAATTAAAATTTGGAATAATAGGAGCGTACGTCGCGATGTATCTTCCGCGATCAAGGAATGCGCAAGTTGTGATTAAAAATTACTTTCCACAGCGCGCCCTCCCGCCCCCTCGTGCGATAATCACATTTATACAAACAGAAACGTCTAACAATAAACAAAACCGTAATACTTTCGAGTGTTTTGAAACAGCGGAATAGTGTCTGGTATTTAACCAAACACGAGGGCCGCCCTGGAGTATTAACTTATGGAACAGAAATAACAGCTTTCTCTCCCTCTCCCCTCTCCCAGGGAAACTAAAATAAGCCACGAAATGCAGGATTGTCTGCAACATATGTGGCCGGGTATACCTGACAGAGTGCTTTTCGCGTTGGAAATTTCTATGAGCGAATGTACAGCGCGGAACCCGCACTGGAACACGTATTTATTCGGCCGACATGAAATTGTTTATTCTGCATAAGCCTACAACCCTTTGTTCCACAAAATGGGTTTCTCGGATTTGAAATTCGAAAAAGATATCAGAACGTTGGTAACTACTGTCTTTCCCTCTACTCGTTGGAATCGCGCGAATGACAAACCTCGTAATGTTGTTATATGTCAGCACGAAGATACTTGTTGAAGAGATGCATTTCCGAAAATGCAATAGCGGGCATTAGCGTTGATATGTAATACGAGGGGAATATTTATTAGAATCTGTTAATCGCGACAAAGGAAGAATCGAATATGTGAATAAATGTTAAAGAAATTAACAAAATTAATAAATAGATGAAATAGAAAACATTTGTTTGTTGTTACATAAATGTCTAAAACGTGCGTACAAAAGTGAATGAGATAAATTAATGGGGTAAATAAGCGAAGTGCGAAACTCACATTTTCTCTTCTTTGATCTCTCATATTTTCGTAAAATATAAAATGTGATTCTATTGGACGAAAAAATTCGCAAGTGCAATGTTAAATCTCGCATCGTTTGCAAGTGTGACACCGGTTAAATTTAAAATTCTGACACGTTACACGCGTATTCTGTGTACGGGCTTGGAAAGACGTCTACATAGAATCAGCAGGAATTAGCATAAACCATTGTCCTGCCAAGCTAGCCAGGAGAATGGCACCTGAAAGCTCGTTACAATAACCCTTTATAACTACCGCAAGTGAAGTACTGTTATAACCGTAAATCGAAGGCAAAACATTACATTTTCCTGACTCGCGTAAATACGTAATAATTCATATCGCAACATCTAATCTGATTGGAAGTGCTGGCGTTGTTCAAATCGCCATTAAAATATATATTAGGAAGATATTGCATGACAGCATAGCACAGAGGGGAAAAAGCAACAGTAAAATACGACCCGGATTTACATTACATATATATGTATATATAAAACTAAAATAACGAGAAACATGTATATTGTATAAACATGGTAGACACTGCGTGACCGCAACATGAAAAGTTGACGATAGCTACATTTGTAGTCACAGCACTGTGCGATTACATGAAATTGCTTTAAAAAATAACACAATTCTATTGGATAATTGGAAACTAAATAATAAGCAGTATATGATAAGTTAATTGGAAGCGCTCGGATCACTTTGACAAATGAGTCAGTCGGAGGAGACACACATGTCGACCAATCCGCCCTTTCCATCTCCAAGAACTCACGAGACCATCTCCTGTTTCTCAACATGTGCGAATTATGCGTGTCGGAAGAAACGTAAACGTTTGCTAGGCGGACAAAGATGAAAACTTTTCTGAAACGGTGTTTTCACACGTGTAACGACCGAAACCATTTGGGGAATTGTGGCATAATTCAAACGGTGAAGAGAATTTCATTGCGCAAATGTATGCGCGGATATCTGTAAGTGTGTGAATTACCAAAATTTTTAAATTACTCACCATTACTAGAACGATAACTCAATTCAAAATTCGTTTTTAGTAACTCGGCTTATTCGTTCAAGTATATAGCAATTATGATATCAATATCAAATTTTGACTACATCCTCACATGATCTTAATTTGCCACGAAAAACGAGGAAAAGATAGAAAGGCTAAAAAATGTAAATATATGAGAAACTCTTCATTAATGCAAATAAATATTCTGTATACAATATAATTATTAATTACGCGTTATATCTTTGAGTAGGAGCGACGTGATAGAAAGCGAGCAAATTAAGCGCAAAAACCACCTCAACCTTTAATTAAAACTCCCTTTAAATGGTTTCGTAATTGGGTACTTCCGTGCGCTTCATAAAAACGGGCTAAACGAAAATCGATTCCCGGTCTAAGAGAGAGAGAGAGAGAGAGAACGAGAATAAGAGACAGAGATAGAGACAGAGGGATTGAGATCTAGATCTAAGAAATAGAAGACCAAGACGAGCATTCAATGATCACACACGGTGATTGAAAAACTTATTTAAGAAATCTGAATATAAGAAATGGAGCATAGCTGATTTCAACAGAGACGGAAAAAAACTTTTTTTTTCGACTAACCACGTGCCCCTGATGTTCGTCATGCCCGATGAAGATGAGCCTTGTAATATATGCAGAAGTGAGAAAACTCCTTTCGGCGCACTGTCGAGAAGCCGAAGGAGCGATAACGCGCACCACCTCCACGGTCGGGAGTCGGCCACTGACTGAACGTGACTCCGATTCTCTCTGGAACCGGGAGGAGGCTGCGTCGACCGGCCATGGACCACAGGCCTGCGGCCTACCGATACTGAGGTGCCGCAAATTTCGCTTTTGTCCCCTCATCCCACCGCGACTTGATTCGTCTCATTAAATTTTTCACTGATAAATCCGCATGACGCATTCAAATCTCCGTTTTCCAAATAAAATGTTAAGACGTACACTTATCGTCGTTATTAAATTCTCGCTGGCAAAATCCCTTGGGATTTATAACAATTACGATCATTGTGTTTTTACACCTAACAACAGCAATTTCTATTTTTTACAAAGAAAAACTTTGCGTAAAATACACAACGTTAATATGACTCGAATGCACAAATATGCGTATAAGTAAACTATAAAACGTTTGTTTTACATCAGTGGGAAAGAGAATGGTAATCACGTTTTTTATCTTTTTAATGGTGCGCTTTAATAAGAGGAAACGATTTGTTCCACTCGAACGTGCACATGCATCATTTCTAGGACATAAAACTAGATGAGGCAAACACAAGGACATTTGGATTGATATATCTAAGATAAGAAGTGCAAGGTGTACCGGAAATATTGATAATTAAACTGTGCAAAAATGTTTCAATATATTGTTGTGCAAGCTAGTTTTACAAGAGTCGTATCAATTAATTTTTGTTGACTAGAAAATAAAACATTATTGCTTTTTTCTTATTTTTATGCTATTGATCGAACAGTACAAACGAAAAGTAAAATGCGCGAGAGAGTAAACTTAAAATTTTAATATGTTAAAAAAGGCATGACATATCCCGATATTTTACACAACCACAGAGGCAAAATTATTTTTTATAAGATACACGCGTAAAATGTCTCTCTCTTGCACATTATTTTTATGCAGATGATGATGTACGTTAACATAACATGTCTAAAAAGCTTTTGGATTCTAATGAGCGATTTACTAACGCGCATTTGCGACTTGTAATAAATCAGAGTCTTGTTACTAAAAGGCTCAAGGATAAAGAAAGGGGTCTTCCTGACGGCTTCTTGAAATCCATTCATCCGTTCATTCATTCATTTAAATGGGAACGTCTTAATGAAGAGTGAGTCGAGGGCGATCAGGAACGAACGATTTACGAACGATCGACCAATGCCGTGTAGAAACGACGAATGAATAATGTAAGATCCTCTTCACGATGATTCTTGAACGAGTGACATTACTTCTCGCGACAAATAACATGAGTACCGTACTAATTTACTATTGTCTAACACCAAACATAAAATATTTGCCCAAGTAGAATGTGAAGAAACTATACTTTTTTTTAAAGAATGTTAGAATAGAATGGAGATAAAGTTTCACTAATATACAATGAAATTGATAGAATTAATATGCATAACAAAAATGGTGTTTATTTTAAAACTTAACTTTTGAAAGGGAGAAAACAGAAAAAATATCAGGAGAGAAAGATGCTTTTCTAACAATAAGTAATTTGTAAGTACTCTTTTAAGTACTTTGAACTAATTGTAAAATCAGATTAATTCAGAATAAAATTTGTTTCAATGTTTTATGTCTGTACACAATATAATTTGTTTGGCAAGGAATTATTTTTTATTGCTGTTAAGTGCGCTTGCCTTTTTCTCTTTTTTTCTATATAATACCGTAGTTATCTCCAAATAAGTTAAACTGCACTTTTAAGATAGAATGACATTACTGAAGTTCAAACGATTTCAAGACGGGAGAAGTGAAACTTTTAATAATAAGATCTAGTAGACGTAAACTTGCGCACTTCATACTAAATCGTTTCAATAACTGCAAGAGTAACTGTCCAAGGGATGAGTAGTTTTCTATTTTGAATGAAAAGTCTTCGAATCGTATATTATTTAACGGGAATTCATCTTTTAGCCGCTTCGATACTTTGTTTTGTAAGTTGCGACATATGAAAGTATACTAATATACAAATTTTCAATTAAATGTTATAAAATGTGTAAATGTATCGCTATAAATATGTGGTATATAAATTTTGTACCATTATTTAAAAGAAAATTTTACAAGTTACTTTTACGTTAGAGACAAATATTCGGGTCTCAATTTAGCAACGAGCAACAAAAAGAAAATTAATAATCTAATCGAGATAATTTAGGTGCCTCATTTATCTCATAAGTCCAATGGAAATAAAAAATATCACTAATCGTTATATGTAATGTGTACCTCGAAAGTCGATGGCGCATGGTGGAACAGTGCGGCTCTCCCGTTCTACGGGTATCCACGGGATGCCAAGAGGAATAGTTCTTATTTCAACACAACTAGTTCTGTTTCTCGTGGCTGTAGGGCCTAAAGACTGCACGACACGGAAGCCGGTCCTCACGAAAGAACGCGCGCGTACAACTCACGGGAGAAAACTGACCGAAAGAAGCGTGGAACTTGGAGAGAGAACCGACCCCCGATATGAGCTGCTTTCGGTCGATGTGGGTGTGAGGAAGAGGGACCAAAAAAGAGTGATGATATGAAGGAATGAAAGAGAGAGAGAGAGAGAGAGAGAGGGGGGGGGGGAGGGAGAGAGAGAGGGAGAGAGAGGGAGAGAGGGAGACAGAGAGAAAAGAAGAAGAAAATAAGGACATGGAGGGGACGAGTAGGGCTGGTAAGAGATGACGGGGTGGTCGACTAGCGAGAGAACGGGATAGCTTGAAGAGAGAAAGACAATGGTGGGGACTCATTCATACTCCAACGCCCCCGCGAATTACGAGCACCAACTCTGGCACTCGTCTACATTCGAAATGCGTCCAATGCCGCTTGATTAACAAATTTATCGTTCCTCGCTCTTCTTTAAGAGCAACGTCGGTGAAGCGTGTAAAGGAACTCCCGGAGAAAAATCCCGGACATAATATTTTCGCTCAATCTACCCTTTTTTTTAATATATCGAGGTTCGTAGAAAGATTAAAATGTGTGCATAAAAGTTTAGATGATTTACAAAACTATTATATATAATAAAATTTTGCAGATCGTGTAGACTTCCTTTTATGTAAGACTTTTTTTAATCCACCTTGGCTAGATTTGCAGAATTCTTAGAAACGTCAGAGCTTCAACAATTTTTAATTTATAAGCAAATAAAAGTTTAGAGATTTTTGAGAATTAAATAATACATTACGTATATTTAGCAATTGAATGAAATTAAATAAAAATAAGGATTTAAAACATGGACCGATACGATATAAATCAATATGAAATAAGAAAGTTAATACGGTCCGAGCAGGATGTAGTAAATTACATTAAATAAAATTTTAAATTGTACGAAATAATGGCCGCCAAATAAATACATTTGCAGTAAATACACACATTTTATCTAAAATTAGTTTAATTAAAACCATAATATCGATTTAATGTGTTATATCAATAAAGTAAATTCGGCACAGAGCAAAGAACAACATTATTGTTACAAATTAACACGTGCATGCTATATTGTATCTATAATTAAAATATTTTCATTTCTGTTTTCAAGAAAACATTTACACCTAACTGTAACGGTATTAACCGCGATAGCTGTGGAAAATGGAATGGTCGAGGAAAATACCGGGATTGTCGTCTATCGGACTATTTCGCTATCCCGCGCACAAGCGAGAGTCGGATTATCCGAACTCGTTTATCATCGTTATCGGTTGAAAATCGCATCTGCGATAGACGCTCATACATTAACGGCCTTTTGTTAATTAACGCATCTGGCCGTCGCGCGAACAATGCGCGTCAAACGGCGGTGGCTATTGAATTTCGGCGAATCGGGTAATCCGTTCTGCTCCGAATCCGTCCGTCCGATACATGCCAACCCGGGCAATCATGCGCTCGCGTTTTATTAATCGGCATACCATTTTGTTAATTACGTGGCATTATGCAGTGTCGATAGAGAATTTCATACGAGAGAAAGTTTGTAGATAAAGAGTATTATTAAATCGCATTAATGTTGATCTACAACCTTGCTTTAAGTAAGCTGTAAGCCTTAAGCCGTAAGAAATTTACCAATCACAGGCATTTATTTCCCTCACTCTCACCTGAAATTGGTTAATTTCTTACGGCTTAAGGCTTACAAGCAAGGTTGTAGACCAACACTTATGAATCTAATGAGAAACTGGATAATTTTGCTGAGAAACAATAATATATCGCCTGAAATATTGTCTCAAATTTTTTTCTTCAAAACATTCCTAGTTTTGTTAATAACAATTCTATATTTGTGGTCAGTGGCCATTTATACTTCAGCTGTCTCGACAAAAATACACAATGTACATAATAGCTTACAATAATTATGCAAGCGTGTTGCACTGAATTACGCAAGTTTTTAAAAACTCCAACTGAAAACGTTTTTTGAAACGGTAAGTTTTATTTGATGTCTGGAAAGGACATGCTGTATGTATAAATATTGTAGCGCATAAACGTCAGTCTGGATATCATATGTACCATGTATGAACATACATGTAGATCAAAGAGTAATTTTGAAAGACCGTGTTGAAATGAACATTTATTGAAAATACTGGATAATTAGCGGAGCAAATTTTTTTGCCACGAATTTATTTAACTACAAAAAATTATCAATTATTAACATTAATCTATAAAATTTCTACCCAAACATGTATGCGTAAATAATTAATAAAGTAATGGAATGTAAAGTATTTTTATTCCATACTTATAAGGACTTTATAAGTGAAGATGAAAGCTATCGTCTCTGAGCCTATATTTAACGACACGGAGATTTTCTGAACTTTTCAATCAGAAAGCCTCGACATTTATCGTTGCGGTAGTTTTTGAAGACGGGGCACGTGTTCTACGCTGTAAAAGGAGGGTGGGCGTCAAAGGAAACAGCCAGCGACCTCGAGAAATGTCCGTCATATTTAGGACACCCGATAGACGATAACTACGTTCCAGGATGCAAACTGATAGAACTGTACGCGAATGATTCATATTTATCGAGCCAAATTATTCATTCACATCTTCCTTTTAATTCACCTCAGAGAATTATCAAAAGAACGATTGTATTGTTATATCGTATAACAGAGAGAGACAGAAAGAGAAAGAAGGGAAAATATATGTTTCATAAAGATACAGATGCATAAGAAATATTTTAAACTATTATAAAAAAAGCTATATTCACATATATCCAACTGAATAAAGTGAAATATGTGTATATAAATGTATTTGCACTTTAAACGCGGAGCTGTCTTTTAAATATATTTTTTTTTGTATAACTGTTTGCGTCTTACATCGTCATTCGGAAATGGGTTTTCGTTCGGTGCGTAGGAGACATTTATCTCAGCTATCGTTCTATCTACTTTTGACAAAGCTGATTAAAAGCATTTTTAGCAGCGTGGCGCGTTGAAATAATTAGGTCACTAGATAAGATTTTATATTTTTGTAACAGCAATCGCAGCGATTTCGCGACACAGGATGGCGATGAACGGAAGAAACGGATGAACAGCGTCGATTAAAAAAAATCAGTTGGCGCTGATATAAGTTACCAAACGATGACAGAGAGCTTGCGTAGTGGTTACGTTAGTGCGATAATATTACTGAGTATCCGGCGGTGTGACATTGCATGCAATTTTGCGAGCTAGATGCATGCGGTGAGACGTGGAAAACAACATAATAAGAATGGCATATTCTTATATCGTAGAAGAAGCACCTCCCGACGACGTTCCCAGCGTGAAGCACGATATCCGACGTGCGAAGCTATTTCTTCAGAAACATAGCACAGAATCGGGTGACAGTTTGTACGCGCATCACTGAATTTCCTGCGATAAAAGTTATACAATTGTGTTCTCTTTGTCGCGTCCTTTTCAATATTTCACGTATTTACCGTATTTCTCCTTCACCGAAAACAACTTAGTGGTGTGATTTTAGTGGAAGCCATTGCACCGCATTAATTTTCAAATAATTTTTTTTAACATTAGATAATAATGTAAAGTTTTTATGCATTATGAAAACTTGGAAGTGTATTAAATATACAAATAAAGAAAAGTTATTAAAGGAGATAACTCTGAGTAAATAAATTAATATTTACTCCTGACGATCTTAGATACGATCACTTAGTCGAGCTTCTGGCAAAGATACTGGCCGAACAGCCGCGAAATGCTGTTGATATTTTCGAGGAATACAGTAGAAAATTGAAAGAGGAGAGGTTTAAGACTAAGACGGATTATCTTCGGGATCTGTACATACCACCCGTGCAACACGACGATGCCAAGAAGCTCATTAAACTCTTCCAGGTGCGGTCTGACAAGTAACAGATAATGAAACCACGACACACTTCAAGTTTTCCTCAGAATAAATACATGCAAATGATGCAAACGAGGCAAACTATAATCTTCGTTTTACTTTTCAATCTTCTTGCAATCACGGCAGGGTGTAAGACGGATTAACGACGAACAGGAGAAACTAGGGGACGAAGAGGAAGCCGATAAAAAAAAGAAACATCCCAACATGCTGGATCTTTTGTTCTACTTTGAGCAGACGGGTGTAGGACTGCCACGACACGAAGTAGTGTTGCTTAATTTATCGATCTGGAGGTTCGCTTCGACAATGCCGGTTGAAAATATTAGGTATTCGACTTATGTAACTTATATTCCCGGATTATATTATACCATTGTATATTGATTTACGTATCTTTTCATTGATAATTTCAGATTTTGGGGCAAAATACTTGGAAGGCCTAAAAATTATTATATACTAGAAGCTGAACTCCAGGCGGATGAGCTTGCTCGAAGATTACAGGTTAAATATTAATATTAAGATACAATTAAAGTCGTATTTTGCACAATACAAAAGACATTGCATTAGCGGTTTAATTTGTTTTCTGAGTATGATATTGTTAAAAATGTTTGGCATCATATGAGTAACGTTGAGAAAATTCACTATTCATATTCAATAATTAATCATGTTTGTCATACACCCTACTAAATAAGTTTAAAAACATAAATAAAGAAGCACTTATCATAGTATTAAGATATCTTTTCTCACACACAAAACGCAATTATTGTGTTGTATATTCATAGGATCTTTAGATCTTCTAAGAATCTCATAATATTTTTTAAAAAAACTAGCAAGAGGAATATGAAATACAATCTAGAAAAGAAAAAGAGGAAATTGAAGCCGACAAGGTGAAACTGGTGGAGGAAGAAGTGGCGAGAAAAATCAAAGAGAAAGACATAGAAGGAACTGTCGAAACAATAGGAAGTCCGCGCAAAGATACGTCAAAAGGAAAGCCTTTGGAGCTTATATATCCAGCGTTACCTACTAATCCGTGGAGACCGTTGCCGGAAATACCGATCGAGAGAATTGGAAGCGGTCTCAATAAAAAAGTACGCATTTCTAAGATCTCGATTACCGGAACATCAAAGATGACATTTGACGGTGGCGCAATAAATTAATATCCAACTGGTGTCACGTCGCACATTTTTTAATAATCCGCCACTATCTCACGGTAATCGTATTTAGGTGTATTTTGTATGCAACGCGCCTGGGTTAGACGAGTGGATCGAACTTCCGACGGTTACACCGCAGCAGATAGTAATTGCACGACAGATTGTTCGATACTGCACGGGAAACTTGGAGACACCGGTACGTGATGCCTTTTAATGAAGGAGACCCCGGGTTAGAGCGATGTTATTTGTGAACACGTCCATAAAGCATTATAAAGTTAACCCACATACCGCTTTGATATCCATAATATCTGGTGTGTATGGTATCAAAGTTTTGCGCGTGACGTACGATATTAGTAAGTGAACGAGAACAGCAGAGAAAATCATAGTTAAATTAAAGATATACGCTCTATAAGCGATATGTAAGGTATAGCAATTATGCGGAGTAATAGTTCTTTAGCAACAAGCAAGCTTTGAAGTATAACAAAATCATTTTGATATTAATCTGTTTCATTTATGGCTTATTTCCTTTAAATTCGTATATCGCTTCCGAGACAGATTCACAGTTTTCCGCCGTTTCCCGGAACCGAGAAAAATTATCTTCGTGCACAAATTGCACGGATTAGTGCGACCACTCATGTTTCGCCGATTGGCTTCTTCACATTCCGTGGAGAAGACGAGGATGAAGAGATAGAAGAAGAAAGAAAAGAAAGTAATGGAAAACAAACTTGCAATCCTTGTTTTAGATTATCTCTTCAACAGACAATATTTATAATATTATAAAAGTTGTCTATTATCCTCTAAATATTTTTGTAATGACAAAAAGAGATGCAAGTTGCAATAGTTATTAAGTTAGAAATTGACTATATACACTATTTAAAGAAATAGTATCATTTACATGTAGTCTACACAGAAGAAGAGTTATTAGAAAACACTAATTATGATCCACTACCGATCAAGGATCTTGTCGATCCCTCCATGTCAAATTGGTGTCATCATAGTACATATATTCTTAAACAAGGACGAACTGTTTGGTGGAATCCCGAGAAGGAGAAAAAGATTGTCGATGTTAGTTAATGAAATATTTTCGCTCCCACTGTAAAACTATTTTTCGTCGTTGCTTACAAAAGTACTTCATCGAGCTGCTTGGTAGAGAGTTTTATTTACTAGGATGCAATCGAAGAAGAAGAAGAGGCGGAGGAAGACATAGAGAAAGATGAAGTAAAAATGACAGAGAAAGAGATCGGACCACCTCTCTTAATTCCTTTATCAGAGGATGCTGTTGTTGACTCCGTGATACCGTGGACTGTTAGACAATCGACATATATACAACCAGACATTGCAGTAGCTTTAGTCAAGTCGAATATCTGGCCTGGAGCGTTCGCGTTCGCGGTAGGAAAGTACGAAAATGCATCCAAATTTTTTCGATTAATATTTAGATTTATCTAACAGCCAACTGTCAATGATGCGTTAAAACGCAAAATAATTTTCTTTAAATTCTTGCAGTAGAGAAACAGTATATTTTACTATAAACAACATCATCAAATTTCATGCAAAACAGTTTGAAACTTATTTCATGCTTAACTCGTCACACGTCAGTAACTATCGCTCCCTGCTGTGAATATTTGCGACTTATGAAAAGGGAATTATGTTGAACCACAATTACATTATAAGGAAATTAATGCGCGTAGAATTACGCTAATATGATTTTGATGGTGTCATTTCGCAGACGCTTCGCTACTGTGTATATCGGATGGGGCCACAAATACAACGCGTATAATTACAGCCCTTCTAATATGCCACCTGTTCAAGATCAGTACAAAATCGGACCGGAGATTATGGAAATTCGTGATCCTACTGTCAAAGAAGAAGAGGCGTATCAATTAACGCATTTACCACCAATATTGCCAATGGGTAATTGCCTTAAAACAATTTCTTAAATAATTATCAAATATGATAATCATAATAACATATGCGCGTTTTTTATATTTTCTAAAATATTTTTTTTATAGAGGAAAAAGGAATGTTAGATAACAAGGAGGAGGAAGAGGAAGAAGATGAAGAAACAGAGGAGGAGGAGGAGGAAGATGAATAATTTTCTTCGCTATTCTGCATATAAAATAGTACATTTCTAAATTTCCATGTTATATTGTACATACAGGGTGAGTTTTATTTTGGAAATCAATCGTTTACTATGAGAGATGGATTACTGACCGAAACTGTAGCCAACCCGGGAAAAAAATGGAAAAAATCTCGTTATACAATATGTTTCAAACATGTAGTATTTAACTGCATATTGAGAGATAAAATTAGATATTACATGATTGAAACGTATACATATGTATAACGATTATTTTCCATTTTTCCAGAGTTGGCTACAGTTTCGGTCGGTAATCCAACTCTCATAGTAAAAGACTCGTTCACCAAATAAAACTCACCCTGTATGTATGTTACATGAATGTGGTTTTCCCAAAATGCTCTAGGAGAGTCATGTAATCTGGTGTACTAACAATGTAATTTTACCTTCAAAGCATACTTTAAATAACTATTGCATATTATTTAATTTTATAACAATAAAGATTGTATCGTTCGAAACATACATACAGGGTGAGTTTCATTTTGTGAACCAATTTCTTACCATGAGAGACGAATTACCGACCAAAACTGTAGCCAACTCTGGAAAAATGGAAAAAAATCTCGTTATATATGTTTCAATCGTGTAATATCCAATTATATCTCTCAAGATAAAATTATATACTTCATGATTGAAACATATACATATAATTAGATTTTCCATTTTTTCCCAGGTAGGCTACAGTTTCGGCCGGTAATCCATATCTCATGGTAAAAGACTGGTTCACGAAATAAAACTCACCCTGTATGTATGTTATCTTGGAAAGTTATCTTCCTTGTCAAATATCTGCAATGCTACCAAATGCTACCATCAGAGAGAAGCCCGGGTCATCATAGTTCCTACATTTACATGAAAATGGATGTGATGGCGTTACGTATTTTCGGCGCAACCCATAGACATAGTATATCTAGACTGCTGGTTGGCGGAGTGGGGGTAGAGCTCACGTAGAAAAGGATGCACTCTGTTTCGTGTCTGTGCGTTCTCTCTCGCACACGCGAAAAGAGGGGATAAGGGAAGCAGTTACTAACCTGTGCGAGAGAGAACGCACAGACACGAAACAGAGTGCATCCTTTTCTACGTGAGCTCTACCCCCACTCCTGAAATTTGAGAGAACCAGCAGTCTAGATATACTATGTCTATGGCGCAACCGCTCTCAATCTTCCTCAGCTTTCGAAGCCTGAGGCCGTGTCGGCTCAGTGGTCAATGAGCCGAGTGCCAGTAATAAGAAGAAGAGAAGCCTGAGAGCTCAGCGGATAACGCAGGTGTACACGTTTAGATTGTGTTCCGTGCTATATGCACGAAATGTCAATAAAAACAGAATTATTAATTTTTCGTTGTGTGAGCGAACAAACTAACTTGTAGAAGCCCTCCACCACCCCCGCCAAATTTTTCTCGGCGGTCTTTCCTACTTCGCAATAATTGTTTTTACATTTTTATCATTTATTATTTTTAAACATGTAATACATGAAGCTGTGGCTATTGTGTAACATTTTTTTATTAACGTACAAATGAAAAATCAAATTGTAAAGGAAAATATATTTAAAAAATTAAGGGTCCCTGTAACTTATTTAAGTGAATAGATTTCTTTTTGACATTTAAACTTAATTTCAATGATACCATGCTGTTCTTTGATTTAGTCCGAATAGTGGAACACTTTTGATTTGTACGCACAAGTCTTATAATGCAGAAGTGATTCTGCACATTTTGTACTTTTCAAATCTAGAACTGTCAATTTATGAAAACATTTGTGTAATATACAAATTATGTACTTCTTGTGTGCAAATCGACAGTGTCCAACTATTCAGATAAAATATAGAAAACAGCATGGAATCATTGAAATTACATTTAGAAGCCTCGACAAAAAATCTATTCACTTAAATGAGATATAAATAAAATAATGTCTTTTGTTTAGATTTAACTTAAAATGTTGCCCGATGAAAACAAACTAAACTTGTAGAAACCCTCCACCAGCCCCGCCGATTTTGATCGGCGGTCCTCTTTCCTTTAAAATTTGGCTTTCCATGTTTATTATTTATTTCATTTTACTTATAATTTACTTTACAATACATACAACATCATAAAATAAATAATTATATTATAAAATTAGAAATATAATATCTGTACAATATAATATTTCTTTTGACGTTAAATCTAAAATATTCGGTATGCACACAATACCACAAAATTTTTGTAAACTATGTATCTATTGAATATATTTATCAAAGTTTTTATTAATCGTCAAATAATATTTCTAAAATTTATTTTATTTCATTCAATTCATGTATGTAATCGCGACCCCCCAAAAAGATTGTTAATAAATTTATTATTTTGGTATCCTAGACGTATTCTGACCTATAGACCTACCTATTCATTTTCTACCTACTTGTGTTTCAACGACAATGAATCTACAAATCTTTAATCAACCGACGCGATTTTCTGGGGGTTTGACTTGGAGTTTAACGCGCCCGCGGGATTTAATAGGGGTTTACTCTCACACATATGCGAGAATGTATGTATACTATATAGAAGCATAACCCACCCGAATTGTGACAAATCAAAAGAAATCAAAGTATACTTCATATAGCACCTTACTTAGGTACTCCATCAAAGTGGCCAATATTGACCACATACCTCGTCGTATTTAGTCCCTCGGTGGGCCAGATTGGACATACCTTTCGTTGCTCCCGGCCATACAATCTGGTCATTTTGACCAGAGATCAGGAAGGAAGAAAACTCCTTCCATAGTCGGTTATCGTCACCGATAAATATTTCGTACGGTTCGAATATACGAGTGTCGATCGTATCGAAAAATGCAAGACCACGAGAAGTTAATTAAAGAAGAATATTAATTCAAAAATCTTTACTGTATATACGAGTCAAATTGATTTTTACTTCCGTTATTTATTCAAAAATATTGACCATCTCTTCGTAACTTGATCTTTGAATTCGAAATTCAAGTAGATATAGCATAAAATTTACTTCGCGTTAGAGTGATTTTAATCATATTCCTCGATAAATTAAAATTTATAATATGGATAAAATTAAATAATTAATTGAAAATTTTTCCTGAAAAATCGATCGCGAAAACCGACCGCGAAAACCGACCGCCAAAATACAAAGATGCGTGTGACTATATGCATGTATTCATGCGAGACGCATCTTGAAAGTACGTATATCACGTACATACGTACATACACATTACATTTACATTTCGTACATACAAATTCGTTAATAAAAATAGATAGGTTACAAGATTATTAGCTCGACGAATACATCAATAATATTCATATGTCGCTTAAGTTCTGTGATGTATAAGTTCAACGATTCTCAACATGGAAAATGAGCTCGACATACTTTGATTTGTCGAGTTCTATGAAATTAAACAAATGAGAATGACACTTCAAGAACCCGTTGAACGTCAAAGGCTCCGCTGTAAGGAGGAATGAATCCCAGATCTTACGGATTGCCTCCGATAGCAGTCATTTCGGCAGGAAGTTAACGACGATCGTTTCTCAAATTATTCAATCTCGTATATATGTTCATTTTTATTAAAATATAAATAATTCTTCCATTATTGTTAATGGGAGAATATTTATTGAGAAGGATATACATAAAATCTTCTCTCTCTTTTTTTTTTAGTTAAATTCACGAGTCGACGTCGCGCCCTCGTGCCGAAACCGTTGCTTCCGGGGATCCGAGACATAAAAGACCAGAGATTAACTCTGATTCTTCAACGGGGCACCCAACTCTCCACATTGAGAATCGCTTTCACTCCTCTCCGGAGATTTAATATATTAAATAAATAATTTAATTGCCGTTAGCATTTGTAACCTATCTATTTTAAGGCAACGAATATACAAGATATATTAATATACTATCTACAAACTACGTTCTACGAGATATGTATATTCGTTGCCTTAATAAACAAATTTCTGACTCACCGACCCGGATGCGCAGCAGCGGAGTTTAACTGCGTGTATTCTGTAACATACAATTGTAAAATTCACATTAAAACACAATTTAAAAAAATGTATGTAAATTTTATGTGTTACAATACACACAAATTTTTAATAATTAAAACACCATTGCCACAGCATATTCCTGAGACTAAATCAAGTAAAAAAAAAGTCCTGTACTACTTTCCCCTCCGACAAATAGTTATCGAGATATTATAAGCTAAACATTGAAAAAGTTATAAATTTTCTCTTGAATATTTCAAAAAGTATTAGGCAAATAAAAAAATGTTTCAGACAATAGTTGTTCATACTAATTAGTAGAATAAGATAGTATAATAAACAATAGGAAGTTCCATTTTAAAAAATGACGGCGACCTTCATATAACCATAAAAAATTAAGTTTCTTCGAAAATTAATTTTACCATTATATAGCCCTTTTAAAACTGTACAACTTTTGTCTGAAATATTTTTCCGTATCTCCCATATTTTTCGAGATATTATATTTCACCGGTCCGGTACTTTTTCCTCACCCTGTAGTAATACAGTTACAGTAGCGTACTTTACCAATTATTATTATGCGTTAATCCATATACGTTTATGTTTAATCCGCTGATTTTCAACAGCTGGTAGATCGTCTAAAGTATTTTCAAACCTATACAGACGCGCACTTCCGCAGTATAAGATTCGATAAGTTTCGTCAAGTCAACGATTCGGTAATTTATTGTGCCGATTAATCAGCGTGATTATTTTATACTTTGGAATAACAGATAGTTTCTCCGTATCGCGTCATATCATTTTGTGTCTACCGTATTTATACAGAATCACTTGTTCAGGGAAAAAAAGACAGCAATCCATTTTGAGGCCCACAATTAGTAATCGAATTATTTGGATTGTTCGTAACTCGACTCTGGGAAAACTAACCTAACAGAACTAATTGAGAAAATTGATTAGTGTTATTTTAAAATCTTGGATATACATAGAATAGCTAATTGCGATTTTTAGCTACGCGGGGTAAATTTCGTAAAAGATTAGATTTACGAACAGTCCAAATAATCCGATTACTAATTGTGGGCCTCAAAATGGGTTGCTAACTGTCTTTTTTCCCGTAGTGCTTTCAACTTGAAATAGAAATTAAACTTTGAACGTCGCTGAGTTTCGCAATGTAATTGTAAGAACGTAATGTATTGGATATTTGGTACTGGATACACACGATTTCAAAATGTGAGCTTCCGCTTTTCTTTCCGACACGAAATCAATGTCATTTACGTGATAGAGATCTTGTCGTCCGTTTGTCAATCCTTTGCTAACGCATACATTCTACAATTTTAAGATGATACTAACGAATCTTGTATTTGCAATTTCGTTTTTCAAGAGAAAGTCCGTTCCGTCGAAAGAATGAACAAACAGACGAGTTTTGTGCGTGCATATAAATTAATCTGTTTTTAAATCACTCTTAAAGCAATGGGTTTTTAGAACGTTATTTTTATGTATAAATATTCTTTTGTAGATTCATTATTTTAAAGTTAAGATGAAAGCTAATGAATACACGCTAATCGAGACTCATCGGTACGATGCGCAGCAGCGGATGTGCATTAATTAATTGGTAAAATAAAAAAGTAATTAAATAATAAACGGTCCCCGAATATTAGTATTGGTATTTCGAAAGGTAATTTTTGCGCACGTCGAATATTTCACTCTCGCGTCTCGCAAAAGATATTTTATAGAAAGAGTACGTAATTTTTTAAAAAATATTATTTAAATTCGATGCAGAAGAGAATATAATTTCTATCTAAACCCTAACGTTTGTAAAATACGATATTCCAAGCACATCGCGATACGAGAAAAAGTATCTAACGTCTCACGTGCACGGACGAAAATGCTATCATCGTGGGAATTAAATCAACTTTGCAAACGACAAGCAACAACGAAAAAACAAAAGATTACTCACCCAAGGGTTGCTCCGCCGGCGCCTGATGCCCTCCCGGGCCTCCTCCTCCTCTCAGAATCCGTCGTTGCATGTCGCACACACACACGCACAATACACTCGCGAAACGTAACGATACAGTGATCCAGCGCGACGAACCTAACGATGCGACGATCGCGGCTTTGCACGGCACTCCCGAGTTCAATTTACACGCGAGCTTTGTGACTTTCGACGAGAAAATGACGCGCAATGGCAACGGTAGCACAAGAGAGCGGCGACGCGACGCGCTTGACGATGCTCGCGTCGTCCCGTTGTCCGTTGCACGTATTTCAAGTGGAGTTAATAATGACGCGCGGTCATCTTCACACACGCACAATACACTCGCGAAACATAACGACACAGTGATCCAGCGCGACGAACCTAACGACGCGACGATCGCGACTTTGCACGGCACTACCGACTTTGCACGACACTCCCGACTTTGCACGGCACTCCCGATTTCCGTTTACACGTCAACTTTGTAGCTTTCTCGTAACTTTGTAACTTTCGACGAGAAAATGACGAGCAGTGGCAACGGTAACACGAGCGAGCGGCAACGCGACGCTCTTGACGATGCTCGCGTCGTCCCGTCGTCCGGTGCACGAAGTGAAGTGAAGTATGGAGTTAATAATGACGCGCGGGCAACTTCACGCGCCACGCCGAACCGACGCTCTGCGCCCGCCGCCGATAAGTGGCACATGCACGCGTTTTGAGACGAATTATTGTCCCACGCTGTAACACGGTCGCTAAAGGTGCCATCAAGATCCAATGTGAGTATCCGCGGGACGCGATATACCGCAAACACTCGAGAACACAGCCTCGCGTTGTCCCGACAGCGGTAATCGACGACGATATTACGGATCGCGACACTCGCTTATGCGCGATTGACAAACGTTACTCTACTTTCGCATGAAACGATCGCGTAGCGAGGAGCGACGGAAAAACTCACGGGACACGTCCGTCTCGTTCGGCTCTGACGCGCCGAATGATAGACTGTTCTCGACCGAGGTGTTTTTGCGGCGCTACGTCATTTCTTGGAATTCGGCGCTCGGCATTACGGAGCTCAGTCAAACAATAAGGTCACACCCTACGCAGGATCGCGAGGAGCGATGCAAAAACACACGGGACGTTCAGCTGTGACGCGCCGAGTGATAAACTGTTTTTCACCGAGGTGTTTTTGCGGCGCTACGTCATTTCTTGGAATTCGGTGTACCGAGCTCGGCCAAACAATAAGGTCACACCGTACGCAGGTCAATTACGCGGCGACAGTCGTGCCGGGTGGTCGCCCCGCGCCGTTCCGCGTACAGTCTTAATCTTTTTCTTGCTACGCGTTCGCTCTCTGCGAATAATCGGCGATCGACATCACCGTGTGATCCCGGAGTTCTCGTTCACCAGTGAGACAGGTATCTCGCGCGATGCAGACGTGACATCTTTACGCCCTAAAATCAGAGCGCTATCAAAAGTACTTCCTCATTGACGATAATTATTGCTTGCTTCTTTAATTGACGCTCGGGCCTACCTATTTCGTATCGCCGCGTTGAATCTCTCGTCGCTTCGAGTGCAATTCGTAGACTGTTTCTGGCTTTTGTCAGTGGTTTATTAATAAACGTACGCGTTAGTGAATTGTGATTAATCTCGGACGGTCGAGTGTGTGTCTCGTTTAACCGTTAACACAGTTGCGTTTGTCGTACGGTGTCAGTGTAAAATGTAATCCGCGTTGGTAGCAAACTAAGAATGGACGTTAGTTGCCAACTTGACTCGCGCTTTCAGTTACCAACTTGACGCACGACGTGTCGCAACGGCATACATTTGCTTCTCGTCGCACGTCGCGGAACGAACCGAGCTGGATCGCAACGACGCGGTGTTTCGAGCGGTAAGCAGAGTCGCGATTAACCGCGCACGTTGATATCCATAAATTGTCCGCGACAGACACGACGGCCGACGCGCCTGGACGTACATATTCGTCGCGCCGCTTCAGTTATTCCGCTCGCTCGACCGATGGTCCATCGCGCCGGCAATCGGGACGACGCGACGCTGTTTTCGCGTGTATTTCTGGTATAACGCGTCCCGCGGATACTCTCATTCGATCTTGATGGCACATTTGACGACTGTGTTACAGCGCGAGGCAACAATTCGTCTTAATACGCGTGCATGTGCCGCAGATCGGCGGCGGGCGCAGAGCGTCGGTTCGGCGTCCCGCGTGAAGTTGCCCGCGCGTCATTGTTAACTCCGTCACTTCGCTTCGTGCACCGGACGGACGACGGGACGACGCGAGCGTCGTCAAGAGCGTCGCGTCGCCGCTCGCTCGTCGAAAGTTACAAAGTTACGAGAAAGCTACAAAGTTGACGTGTAAATGGAAATCGGGAGTGCCGCGCAAAGTCGGGAGAGCCGCGCAAAGTCGCGATCGTCGCGTCGTTAGGTTCGTCGCGCTGGATCACCGTGTCGTTATCGTATTTCGCGAGTGCATTGTGCGTGTGTGAAGATGACCGCGCGTCATTATTAACTCAATCATTTGAAATACGTGCAACGGACAACGGGACGACGCGGGCATCGTCAAGCGCGTCGCGTCGCCGCTCTCTTGTGCTACCGTTGCCATTGCGCGTCATTTTCTCGTCGAAAGTCACAAAGTTCGCGTGTAAATTGAACTCGGGAGTGCCGTGCAAAGCCGCGATCGTCGCATCGTTAGGTTCGTCGCGCTGGATCACTGTGTCGTTACGTTTCGCGAGTGTATTGTGCGTGTGTGTGTGTGCGACATGCAACGACGGATTCTGAGAGGAGGAGGAGGCCCGGGAGGGCATCAGGCGCCGGCGGAGCAACCCTTGGGTGAGTAATCTTTTGTTTTTTCGTTGTTGCTTGTCACTTGCAAAGTCCGTTTAATTCCCACAACGATTGCATCTTCGTCCGTGCACGTGAAACGTTAGATACTTTTTCTCGTATCGCGATGTGCTTGGAATATCGTATTTTACAAACGTTAGGGTTTAGATGGAAATTATATTCTCATCTGCATCGAATTTAAATATTTTTAAAAAAACTACGTACTCTTTCTACAAAATATCTTTTGCGAGACGCGAGAATGAAATATTTGACGCGCGCAAAAATTACCTTTCGAAATACCGATGTTAATATTCCATGACAGTTTTTAATGAATTACTCTTTTATTTTACAGATTGATTAATGCACTCCGCTGCTGCACATCGACCGGTGAGTTCTTGCTTTGCTTGTATTAATTAGCTATCATCTTAAAACAATGAATCTACAAAAGAACGTTATACATAAAAATAATGTTCTAAAAATCCATTGCTTTAAGAGTAATTTAAAAGCAGATTAATTCTGCACGCACAAAACTCGTCTGTTTATTCATTCTTTCGACGGAACGGATTTTGTCTTGAAAAACGAAATGGCAATTAGAAGATTCGTTAGTATCATCGTAAATTTGTAGAATGTATGCGTTAGCAAAGGATGGACAAACGGACGACAGGATCTCTATCACGTAAATGACATTGATTTTATGTCGGAAAGAAAAGCGGAAGCTCACACTTTGAAATCGTGTGTTTCCAGCACCAAATATCCAATAAATTACGTTCTTACAATTACATTGCGAAATTCAGCGACGTTTGAAGTTTAATCTATTTCAAGTCGAAAGTACTACGGGAAAAAAGACAGTTAGCAACCGACTTTGAGGCCCACAATTAGTGATCGGATTATTTGGATTGTTCGTAACTCTAATATTTTACGAAATTTACCCCGCGTGGCTAAAAATCGCAATTAGCTATTCCATCTATATCCAAGATTTTTAAGTAACACTAATCAATTTTCTCAATTAGTTCTGTTGATATTCAGTAACGCAGAGATAATTTTCACTTAAGAGGCACTAACCGAAATGTTCAGTTGCTTAACTAAAAAAGAAACGGTCAAAATTTTTCCCAGAGTAAACTTACGAACAATCCAAATAATTCGATTACTAATTGTGGATCACAAAATGAGTTGATGCCTTTATTTTCCCAGAGCAGGTGATTCTGTATAAATACGGTAGACACAAAATGATATGACGCGATACGGAAAAACTGCGGTTATTCCAAAGTATAAAATAATCACGCTGATTAATCGGCACAATAAATTACCGAATCGTCGACTTGACGAAACTTATCGCATCTTATACTCCGGAAGTGCGCGTCTGTATAGGTTTGCAAATACTTTAGATGGTCTACCAGCTGTTGAAAATCAGCGGATTAAACATAAACGTATATCGATTAACGCATAATAATAATTCGTAAAGTACGCTGCTATAACTATATTACTATATCGTATTGCGATAGAGATACATCTAATAAGTTAATTTAACGTTACGAATTAAGGGGGGGACGATAAGTCGAATGGACGACTCAAAGAACCGAAAGGTTGCAATCGACTAACGTTTAACTTATGCCAATCTACTGGCGGTACGTGTGCGGCTTCTCTAATTCGTTATAAACTTTCTTGCCACCTTGAAACATTGCACAAACGACTCCCCTTTCTGTAGGATTCTTAAATGCGACATTTAGGATGACTTATCGTATTTAAATCGTTTTCATTGCTTGCTGTATTCAGCGAGTAATTTTATCTTTTCGAGTATCTCACCCGATACACTCTTGAGACTAGAATTGAGAGACGACTATACAGGCCTATCTCAACTCGTTTTGCCATTTATTTACGTTGCTTTGCATAGGAAACCAGATGAGACTAAGAAAATAACGAAAAGTATACAATTGTCACATCAAAAAGCATGTAACCATTTCGATATATTCTGAAGTCTCTCGCATCCTGTCTTTTCTCGGAGCTTCTCCTCTTCCCTTCTATCTTCCCTGCAGGACTTGTTAAAGCATTCTCGTAACATTCTGCCATTTGGTCCAGGTAGACTAATAGTAGATTCGTCGATAGATTCGCGAAATGTTGCTAGATCGGTTCTGGAAGGCGAATCGACTTCATCGGGGCATAAAAGTCCAGTCTCCACCGTGTCTTCTGTCTTCTCTCGACCCATTGTACTTACAAAATATGATCTTAAACTTAACAACGAACTGTAAATCCAGCTATGATCTTTAATATCTCAGTATGGTCAAGTTGTACGTAAAAATTCCCATTAATTCAGAAGATTGTGAAGTAAAAAATATTTATTCGAAAACAATATATTGTAATATGTTATATTACATTTGCATACTTTTTTATCACTTCTCTATAATATTCGAATACATATTTACTGACTTGCCTACACTTATCCATAGAAGCCAAGAACTCGCTTTGAGAAAATCGGCCAATGCTATGACAGCATACAATATCTTTGTTAATACTGTCAAAAGCATACGTAAATTCCGCTTTTGCATTCTGTAAAGAAATTATCAGAAGTATTATCTTTGAAACATAACAGATACTCTATTATTTAATACTATTTATAAATACTTTTAACTGCGAGCCATCTGGATTGATGATTATTTCTCCCGTTTCTTTTTCCATCATACAATTCACTGCTGCGACGGTGTATTTCATGGAAAGTCCCGAGTTAATTAGCGCCAAACATGCCGCATTAATGGCACAAGCTAGTAGCTAAAATTTTATTTTATTTATACGCTATTCAAATTTACGCAAAAGGATTAACATACAACACAAAGTGAAATCTCACCCCGCCGGAGTCTTGCATCTCTTGCAGATTAATGCACACCATGGTGTTAGGATGTAACGAAACTAATATAGCGGATTCACAAGTCTCTTTTATATATGTCTCAATTAATCTGTCGTCCACCTCTGAAACAATTGACAGACAGTTATACAGAGCCAAAGCAAAGCTGACAGCTAGTAAATTTATTTTTGATAAACTCACTCGCTGGTCCTTTGAGAGGAGTGTATGTAACTTCAATAGAAACCTTATCATATGCCATTTTTTGGCTTCGTGCTTCCAAGGGTCCGTTTATCCCCGCAATAGTTGTAGTGTCACCTGCGAGTAGAAAAATAGTGAAATTATCAACGGAAAGAAAAATTATTTGACGACTTTAAACTAAGTAATTCAATTTAATAAATCATCCCAGCGTTTCGACCATCCGGATTGTGGTCTTTTTCAAGGAGATATCTACAATTTTGAAGAAACTTAATATCTATAAGCCGTTCGTGTAATATCCTGTCACTCTGTTGTGGGATCTCAAAAATTGTAGATATCTCCTTGAAAAGGACCACAATCCGGACGGTCAAAAGAATGATTTATTAAATTAAACCACTTAGCCAGTTTAAAGTCGTGAAATAATTTTTCTTCCCGTTGTTAATCAATTGCTGGCGATAATTTTCTTGTTAATTAAATTCTTTCTTTAGTAATAAAATATTGTTTAAAACGTTCACTTCTCACCTTGCATAAACATCACGGAGCCATCTGATCGTGACAGTAAATTAATTTCACAATTTATCGGTCGTAGTATACAATCAATTTCAGTAGCTTCTTCAGTCATCTCGTCTAGATTATACTGATTATCTACTCGTATAATAATGAACAAGACAATAGTAAGAGGTTAGAAATACAAGTACACATACACAACAGATGTAAGACCAGAGAGAAGCCTGAGAGAACTGAAACTACTGAAAGCTGTCGCAGTTTTACGTGATTCTCGATCGCGATATGCCCTCTGTGGACATTGATAACATGGACATGAACTACGTAGCCAGTGTCCATGTTTGAGCCAAGCGGATAACGCAGATGTACAAGGTTTTGGTTGTGTTCCGAGCTGGATGCATGAATGTCGATAAAAATAGTTATTGATATTTCGTTATGCAAGCGAACGGACCAACTTGTAAAAGCCCTCCACCAACCCCCGCCGAATTTTTCTCGGCGGTTTTCTTTACTTTGCAATAATTGATTTTATATTTTTATCATTTATTTTTTAAACATATAATATACATGCAATAATACATAACTCTAACGATGTAAAACATTAATAATGCTACGCACGAAGCTGTGGCTGTTGTGTAACATTTTTTATTAATGCACTAATGAAAAATCAAATTGTGAAGGTAAATCTATAAGAAAATATCAATATAAAATATCAATAAATAAAATATCAATATACACTGATAATTGGCGATAAAAAATTATTCGCTAGAAAATTATTTAAACATTTTTATTTGTACAAGATTGCTCAGTTTAGATTACCCAAGATTCCCCATCGGGCAATCATTATGATCGCATTCTCGTAAAAATAAACTTTGCATTTTTTAAATAACTAAAATGCCTCATTCTTGGATTTGACTTGAAATGTTATCCGATAAAAACAAACTAACCTTGTAGAGACCCGAATATAGCAGAACGAAACTAATATAGCAGATTCACAAGTCTCTTTTATATACATATGTACTTATCAAAGAATAAAATGTGACGATTAATGATAAAAAATCAAACTTTAATAAATGCTATACAGTCTAACATAGCTTGTCAGCAACATCTTATACATATTTACTAGTTATACGTTTAATTTGTATTTCACATTTTACTTTTTATTCCATATGTAAGTTTCATGATAAGAGCATACATACTCAACATAGACAGCTGCGGGATGCGAAACGAAAAAGATTTGTTTTCGGCTCGTGTCGCTACGTCGATTTTTCGCCGAGTTATAGCGTTTTAAAAATCGGGCGCGCGCGCACCCATTCATGGGAGAAGGCCACGTGAGTTTTACGCGAGTATTACGCGAGCGTACTACGTCCCCAAAAAACTGGCATAAAACATACGGGGCACAGATGTTCGGTAGTAAACATCGCGGCGCGAGACGCCGCGCCAGACGCCGCGTCGTCTGCTGCTGCTGTCTCAAGATTAAGATCGCGAGTCGATAAAATCGTCAATAACTTTGCACAGAAAAATCGTAGCGAGATGAACTTGGTCTCGTTGGAAAGCTAAGATTTCAGCGCTTCTAACGAGCCAAGAATGGCTTATCTCGGATCATTAGTTTACGATATATAATTAATTATTTCCGAAAAAATAATATTAATTTTCTTCCGGGATCGAGATTTTGAATTAATCTTGCGATTGGAATCGGCGGGGGTAGTGGAGGGCCTCTACAAGGTTGGTTGGTTTTTATCGGGCAACATTTTAATTCAAATCTAAAAGAGAGACATTATTTCATTTATAAAATAATGCAAGGTTTATTTTTACGACAATGCATAATCATTATCCGACGTAAATGGAGTAATCTTTTACAAACGAATATTTAAATAATTTTCTAGCGAATATCTGGGTAGCCCCTCAAGAGTTCTAAAGGAAATCCTAATGGCAAAATTAAATATTTCCAATACTTTTAGTGTTATCGCTGATTTCGAGATTTCATTTTGTGAAGTTATCATCCCCAAGTTTCAAATTTAACTTTTTTGGGTTAATTCGCTAGAACTATTTTTAAAATTGATAAGGAACTCTAGAACTCTTCGCGGTGCATTCAAAACTGAAAAAAAAGATGTTTTGAAACATGAGGTGCCAACTTCACAGAGGTAGAGAATTGCCAATTAAAATCGTCGAGGGCATGGTGGAGAGCCTCTTATACAAGTTGATCTGTTTTAAAATATACATGTATACTATGTACATATAGCGAAGATGAAATACGAGTCTTAATAATTATCAGTAATTATCATTATTAATTGCTTATAATTTGTTGAGCTCGAAAAATATTAATATTAAAAACATTAGAACTGCTTCCGCCCATTATCTAATTTTTTTCCCTCGAGAAATGATGTTCCGCTAAAAAACTATTACAAAATTTGTTTTATTGTAAAATGAGGCACACATTAAAATATTAGTTAAAGTCATATGCAGGATGAATTGATACCGACTCATCAATTGTGAACGGTTACAAACCACAAAGTGTTTTACTAATTAAAAAACGGATGTGGCTACATAGTTCCCATAGTCCATGGTAAAATGGATGTGATGGCGTTGCGAATCAGCATGATTTCAGAACTACCTAGCTCGTCGGCAAAACTACTGCCTTCTCTCTTATAGCTGCATTCCGCAGAGAAAGCTACTTTGCAACTGTTGAAAAATTCGTTAGTCTGATTGGAGTAGGCTTAGACCCAACGAAGATAAATGCCATAAGAATGCCTGCTTGTGGCTCATCCGAATGGAAGAGTTTACACAGACATTTGAGTATAATCATCATACTAAAATATTATAATTTTTGTATGATCTTGCTATGATTTTTTACCGTCATCTTTACGTAGTCCCGAGTCCATAAACAATTTTGACACGGCGATTTTTGCCTGTCTATTTAAGTACTCACTCGGATGAGCCACAAGTAAGATCATTCTTATAGGTGTAGAAAGGGCAAGACCTATCAGTCGTATTAGCATCTTGAGATAATACTTGAGACGATCTTGTGTGAAATAAGGACTGACTGTGAATACGAATCCATGGTTGAATTTTTATGATTATTAACGCAACCCTATGAATCAGAAAATGATTATAAGAAATATTAATATTATCAACTGTCGATATATAAAATTTCGAACGTCATTATAATTATATTACATTTAAACAATTTATTAATTAACTATAATGCAGTTAAATGCATAATTTTTTTATTACCACAACATCAAGATTATAAATTTTAAGATTTATATCATAAATTAGCTAACAATTTAAAATTCAACAGTCTTAAATTACCATTAGATACTGAAGCGATTTTTTTCTTATTTAGTTACAAAAAGATTAGTGTATTATTGGAAAAATGAAAGATGTACTATATATATTATACATATAAATGTACTTTTATCAACTGCAAGTAAGATTGTATTATCGTACACGATTGTAACATAACACATAACGTACTTTAAAGTTGAAGTTTTTCTCTTACACACTACGGTTAATTACAGAAAATATATTTAAATTTAATATTACTGTTGGTATTCAGAAAAGAAAATAATTTCTTTTTAGCTTCCATCGATCATGAATCCACGCTTCAGTTTCTAGTTGCTACCAAAAGAGGATGCAGTAGGCCTCCTGATGCCTGCTGCCCTCTTTATATCATACACTTCTTTGTTATGTTTAAAAATTATTGAAATATACCGGAATTGTAACAATTTTCTTGCATATTAAAGTTTTAAAGTAATTCTTTTACTATAAAGTTCCAACTATTTATGAAACATTCGAACGAAAAAAAATGTATACTTCAGAGTAAAATATACTTTTACACTTTACTGAAATGTAGATACATATTGGGGACAAAGAAAGCACTGAATAATTACTAGAGCTCGATAATTAAATTATTAGAAATTATAACCGATGTACAGAATCTTCTAGTATTTCGCTTACATTTCTGTCAGGGTAAACTTATACATCTTATCAAGAAAATTAAAATATTGTTAATTAATATTGTTTAATATTTAATTAAAACGTTAACATTAACAAAGCAATAAGTTAAAAAAAATTATGTACGTCACAAGCAAAAGTTAAATAAAAATTTTAGTAAATATAATTAAATCTGTAACATTTATTATAGATTTATATATAATATTTTATATATATGTATATTGATAATTAATATTTTTTATACTCATTTAAATACGTTGCCAATATTATTTAATTGTAAAGATGAATAATTAATGGCAAATTGATACAAATCAACTTAATTGGATTGTTAATATAAAGTAATATAGTCAAAGGCATTCTCTCTCTGTCTCTCTCTCCGCTCCGCTCCCCTTCTTTTTTCTCTTCGTTTGATGTAGTATTACAAAAAACACTTAGTTTTATCAAATGAAATAATCATATATTTTAACATTACTCAATTTTAGCCACTTGTTTACGTGTGTATATTTTATTATCGCGAAGCTCGCAATCTCGAAAGTAAATACACCGAATACACTGAAAACGCAACTTATATTCAGCGTGCGTTCGGTTCTGGCACGTTTAAAGAGGAGCGGATATCTGTCGGTAGAGCCACGCCTGGTCGCCAATCACAGGCTGTACCTACCATCGACGTGTACCCTTTGTGTCCTCCGGACCCTTTTAGTCCTTCTTTCTGGCTCTCAAGAATCCAAAGATTTAGTATGGAGGGGGAGCATCTCTGGACGTCCATTAAGTACAGAAATGAGCCTTCCAAGAGAAAGAGAGAGAAAGAACGCCTCGAACGGGTCGGACCAGATCCTGAGAGGACTCCGGCCGGGCCCGGAGACCAAGAGAGACCTGAAACGGAGTGAGATAGGGAAAGCGAGGAGGCACGAAAGAGTGAAAGAGAAACGCACAGTTGAAGCCGGGTCAGACCGGGCCGCGTTTAGCTGAGGTCGCCTCGGGCCCCCAGACCATTAACAAGGAGCGGAGCAATTTATGGACCGGCTCGCTCATTTCCACTTTATTATTATTTTCTCATCTCATAGATGGTCTTCAGTGTCGTTTTGTTCTGCCCCCTCTGCTCTTCGTCCAGCAGCTTCTCTTCTTCCCCGCCTTTCTCTCCCCTCGTTTCTCTCTTTCTCTCGTGAAATTAATACCCACAGCTGAACTGGGAGAGCCACCGGCGAGCCGCGGCGACTCGACGATCATCTCAGAGAGGGTACCTTTGGATGGGCAAAAAATTGCGGAATGCGAAATATTATTGCGCCGCACCGCCTCCTCCTACCATTCCAACCATACATTGATAATAATTTCGACTCGAGCTCATTGGCCCGACGTTGTATCCGGAAATACGTGCGCGTCGTTTCTAATTATACCTATATTACACAACGCGGTCTTGAAGCTAACAGCTTACGAATATGACGAAGCACAATAGTATTTAGTGAATGAATCAGACCTGGTCACGTCATGCCCGGTGAAATAATCGTTTGTTAGTACTACTTACGTAATTAAGTTTCAATACGAGAAGTAAGTTCTAGAAAACGCTGCAGATTATTCAACAAATAACATATGGGAATAGTAAAGTTACGCTATGAATCTGAACGCGAGATTACGATTACAGTTACTCTAATAAAAAGCGAGAACCTAAGATTCATTGTGCGATTTTGCCCAAGATGTACCTATATACATACTACATTTGACCTCTGTAAAATCATAATTCTATACATTTACGCTTTCGTTAAATTTTACATTTTGGAAAAATATTCCAATAACAGAGATTGCGCGAAAATAATATTGTTTTACCGATTCTGATTTCTTGCTAAACATAGAAATCGGAACGTTTGATAAAAAGCGAATATTAAAAAAATGTTTAAAAGTTTAATTTTCAAAAAACATTGTTGTAATCTAACATACGTTGTTGCTAAATATTCTTCAAAATAAGTCTGCCGTCGACATTTCTCTTGGAATAACGATAACAATGTCGATATCTTTCCTTCCTTGTATTTAATATCTCTACGTTTCGTCTGAGATAAGCTCGCGTGACGCAATATCGCCGTATGCTAGTCAGCCCGATAAATCCTCGGTACGCGAGTTAATTTTAAACGGCCACGACTTCCAACCGCGATGACAACACATACGGTGACCCGGCGGCCTCCCTTCCCCGTGCAGAAGGTTTTCGCGGCAGCCCTCGCCTCTCCTATCCCCAGTTAAAAGCCTCGCGGATGAGCTCTCCATTTTATGACCCGCCTATAGGATTCGAACATGCGTCTCGGTGCAAAATAGCCGCCTTTCGCTACCTCCGCTCGAGAAGGTGGGCCCGCACCCAGACCCCTTCAGTTTCATTTCTCCCCTTCCATCCGAGAGCCGCTCATCGTTCTGGCTCTCTAAGCCGGTGCTCGCCCATTGGCGCGAGGGTAGTTGTTATGAAATTAGCATGAACGATCGAGTTAAAGGCCGCGAAGGTAATCGCTCCGAGGGCACTGCGCAAGGGATTGGACACGCCAGCGTGGACCCGGACCCTTTATCCAATGCCGCCGATAGTAAGGCCCAAACGCTGCCTTCGCCACATCCGATTGGCTCGAGACGATTTACGACCGTTTTGCCTCGAATGTCTCCGGTCGTACGCGCGATGAAGGAGATCGTGGTTCTTGCAATTAAGAATCGCGATGTCTTAATGAAGGCTAAAGCATTTAGTAGCTCGTATCAATGACCGTACCGTGATTTTGTTTCTTTCAAATGTGTCCCTTCTCGTTTCTCAATCGATCGTAATATACTTATAGTAAAAATGTTGATTCTAATCGCATCTATACGTTATAAATAATATCATGGTTTTCTATTTCATATTCAAATATTTTATTTGTAATAATGGGAAAGGAATATACACACACATATGTAATTATTTTTATTAATTTTACACAATAATTTGAAAGTGCAGATTTTATTAATTCATTCGTAAGCGTAGATGCGCGATTAAAAACTAGACAGATTGAAAAGCTCGCGTAACGCCAAAACAATCTGAAATTCAAGTCGGCCTGGCAATATCAAAAAGTGAGGAGAAAACAAACGAGCGCCAAGTCGAAGGCAAAAGTCACTTGACGCGTGACATGACTGGAAGTGACAGCCGCCGCGTGTAGGACAAGAATCGCACGTCGAGGAACTGGCATCGGAGGGATCGTGGACCTCATCTCTGTCGGTCAAGGGCTCAGGTGCAGGCTTCTCGCGTTGGGAATGACGAATCCTCGTCACTCGTCTCGTTCGTTGAATTTATCACGGTAGTCCGGAATATCGACGCGCTATTTTGGACGTGTGATCGTACATTTTATTAGCAAATTATTATTATTATTGGCACGATTAAGACTTTCCACCAAGATTTTCTCCTGTAACATACACGAATAAATTATTACTCGTGAGATTGTTATCTGGGCTATAAATATTATAAAATATTCGCTTTGGAAATATTGAAGAAATTGAAATATTCAAGAACATGGGGTTTGTGTTCTTAGTCAATAAAATAAAATATTGGAGACGGCAGCCGCTGTTCGATAAGAATTGCACGTCGATAATACGATTCGAAAAAGAGAGCTCTCGTTAACGAGGGCTTGGAGCAAATTTTGGACGAATAAGAAAGCGTAGTTGAGCGATATCGCGATAAATTGTACTTGCGCAAAAACGAGCGTAATTGGTCGACGGTGTCGATAAGCTGAGGATGATCGTAATAAAAGAAAGGGCAACGAACCATCGCACGAGAGCACGAGTATCCCGCGGTGCGACGTTGTCCGATCAGATCGCCGGGTAAGATTGATGGTTTCTTAATAACCGAGGAAAACCGGCAAAACGATCTGTTCACCGCGACACCACGGGTGGTCAACAGTAAGAATTACACCTGGACAACATAGTTTTTCTTCGTGGTCCATTCTCCGTTCCGCCAATCCTCGCGTCCTCTCCTCCTCGAGGTCTACCGAGCTGTTTCTTTTTCGTATCCGAAAGCATAAATTTTCATTGCGCGTCGACGAGATGCGATCGATTTTGAAATGATGAAATCGACTCCGTTACTAATTCGCGTCAGCAGATTGCACGAGTAAAGCTACTAATCGTTTTATTTGATTTCATTCGATAACCATGAATCACTCGCGAAGGGTGCAATTACGACTCCCGTGGGTAAACTAATAAACGATCTAGCGTAGCGTTTCTGCGGACGGTGCGCGCAATCGTCGATCTTCTTTTTCCGCGCCGAGGGAGCTAAGGTAACGAGAAAAACAAGATCGGATTTCGGCGTCGAAACCGCCTACGTCGGCGAGAGAGCGGAGTGCTACGGGGCGAGAGGCCGAAGTCAGTTTGGTTCTTGTCACATTCTTGTCAAGCGGGACAGCGTGCCACGTCAATCTCCTCCTCGCTACGTTCCGTCAAGGTGTCTCTCTCTTCCTCCTCAGCATCGGCGCGGCTACCGGATGCCTGCGCCCGATCGACCATGAAGAGTCGGAATAGATGGATGGACGGACAGATGGACAAGCGTTCGATGCGTCAGAGAAAAATATAACCGGGCGCACCATGACGCGGCCAAACTGCCTCATTAGTTCGGTTTATCCGCAAAAGTGGAGGTTCTGGAATCCGTGCCATGGGCGCCGGCTGCTTAATAGCCACCGCCGCGCTACCTCTTGGAGACCCTCGGTCTTCCCACAAACTTGTACAACTTTTTTCACGCCGACGGCCCAACACCTATTGCATTCGCACAGTGGGCGTAACAGTATTTAACTGTCAGCGAATCCCCCCCCCCCCCTATTAATGCAGAGCTGCGATGCTTTGGAATTCAGATTTGAAATTGAGATTTCCAAGCGGGGGGAAAGAGTTTACGCAGGGAGAAGTTCTGATACGTTAGGCATTCTTTTAGCATGTGTTTTTATGCGTTATTAGGGGAGGTTTACCTTATATCGTAAAGAATGTTTCGTAACGCGCCTAATTTACAAAGAAAACGCCAACACGCGAGGCGTGGCTCATCACCGAGACACGTGTTGGCGAGACCCTATTTTCATTCTAAGATTATTCGACGCGTCGGACCATTTGAGAAATAATGCGATTGTTGCCGCTAGCGACAGTGGCAACAACCTGCGAATTGAGCTTGAGCCCTCGAAGAGGGCTGGAGGGGACCAAAGCTCACTAAAAAATACAGCAGCAACGAGGACCCAATTCATCGCGACAGCTCGTGCCATCGATCAATCCGCCCTGGTAAACGGAGGATGGTACGAGACGAAGGTAGGGGGCAAAACAGAAGAGAGAAACGATACGGAAAAGGTAGTCCGCGCAGCGTTGTACCCGGTGAGACATTAATTGACACGAATGAAGGTAGGGAGCGAAAGAGCGCGAGTGATCTCTCGTCCACCGGAACGAGGAAGGTGCTCGTTACAGGGGGGACACGTAGATCCCCGTATGGCTGCGGAGGTGGGGGCGCGGAGCGGGAACGAAAGCGGCAACGGGTGGTGGCATCCAGTTCATCCGATCATGCCGCCGGTCGTGGCAGCAACGGCAGCAACAGAAACGACAACGAGAAGGACCGGCGACGAGGAGGAGGATGAGAATGAGGAATGAGCCGACGTCCACGTAGGCGGAGCTCCTGGCTTTGTGAATCGGGCTTCGCCGCTCTCGTCGCATTGGCTGCCCCGTCGCATAGACTTCTGTTCCCGGCTCTCGCGACCGATCGGCTCCCGTCACCCACGTGATCGGCCGATTGTTTCTCGTCTCGGCTCCGGTGCTCTCTTCGTTTCCTTCCCGTCGCAGCACGATCCGGCGCTCTTCCTTTCTCGTCGCCGGCTCTCTCCGCCGTGCTTTGCCGTTTCTTTTTTTTCTTCTTCTTTCTATTTTCCCCCTCGTCTCGGTATCCCACACTTGTGGCGAACCAAGATTTATGCGTGCCGCCAGTTGAGACGTTTGCGCGAAGAGATTGAATGTGATATTGAGCAGGGTTACCATGCCAGCGTGAGCAGAACGCGAACCGCTCTAGCAGATCACTGTGAAATATATTTGAGTCTCTCGCTGTCAGAGGTTTATAGACACGCGTGTCCATAATGAGTCGACATCACGCACCGACTCGCTCGTGTCGATTAATCAATGCGCGCCTCTTTCACCAAGACTGCGGCACTCGATCGTGCGAGAATCTGAATTCCCGCGATGTTTCCAATGTTCTCATATATATAAAATAGAAAACTGCAAATAAATTGAAGCAGAAATATCTTTTAATTTTTTTATAAAGTCTCGTACAAAATTTTCGAAAATTTTAGCTCCCGAAAGGTCACCATTCGCTTTGGAGTCGTGCAAATAATTATCAAAATTTTATGCGCGAACTTGTTCTCTCCCGTCTTTTTCATATCTCGACAAATATCTATCGGGACAGATACAAAAGCGCGATGTTTATGAATCTCTTCCAGCGAGCAGCGGAGAATTGTGGGACAGCGGAGTTTCTGTTAAATTAATAGGCATCATGCATGTGTTGGTTCCACCATGAATTTATTGCCCGTGGAGTGAAATCTGTTTAGTGGAAAATTCATTGTTAGATCGTGTGTCTGATTGTTGCGAAAAAGACTTGTGAAGTTGCTTGTTGAAAATCCGCTATCTTGTATTAAGAAACTATCTTATAATAGGGGATTTTTCTCTACTATTCCGACGGTGTGTCCCCACGACCAGTTTTGATGAAATGACACATTACCTTCGATTTAATTTGAATCTACTATAAAATTTCCCCATAATAGTGACAATAAAAGCATTAAGCTGGGCTAATAATGATGGTCTGTCCGGCGGTTACGGTGTCTTTTCGAATCAACTGGCCTTAACGACTTCTATCATTTTCGTATACATATTTTCTACGATAAATTCGAGACTCTCGGGGAATAAACCTCGACAATGCGAACATGTAAAAGCAAACTCCGTCGCGAACGAGAGCTGCCATCGCGTACATCAGTTAGCCGCGCAATTTCTATCTACACAATTTGTAAGGCGGCTGCAAATTCGGTGATTCCATCGTCGTTGATTATGCTAAATGAAAGCGTTGGCGATACGGCGGTACCGAGCGGCAATATTAATCCGCGATTCCTTTTAATTTTCTCAAGCGGGGCCCACCACCGCGTGTCCCGTCATCGCCAATCAATATGCTAACGAGCGATTTCATGCTGCAGAGCGAGGGCAAAATAAAAAGCAGCCAAGGTAGTGAAATCGAGCGAGACGCCTAGGGGCAGTAAGAAAGGGAGGGACAAAGAGAGGACGGCAGACACGATCGGTAATCGAAGCAGTCGTAGCCGGCGAAGAGTCGCCGCTGGGCGATTCCACCTTCCACCTTCCTTCTGAGTATCTCTTTTGAATGTGCGCCGGCCAATTAAAATAATTAGCGACGAAACGAACGAGAGCGAGTTTAGTGCGCGATTATTGATACAGATAAAGAGCAAGGGAGATAGATGGACGGGGACGATGGGGCGGTGGGAAGCGGAGGAGAGCACGGAGAGATGCGTTATTTACGATGGACTTGATTTAATAACGTCTATCGCGGATAGCTCGTGGCTGCAATCGAACGCGAGGCCGCCGACGTAAAAATTCGAAATAACTCGGTAGGTTGATGAGGATTTAAAGCGACTCGAATTACTAAAACGCTGATGATCCTGTTATAATGCGAAGCTTATCTCTCGCGGTCGCTCATTTCTCTCGGTCGAGCGATGGAAATTTTGATTAGACGTTTTAATTCTCAGCGCTCCGCGATCGTATCGCGACATAGGAGAGGCGGACGCTTTGATCACTTTGTGTCACTTTGCTAAAGTTTGATCTCTCTACGCGGAGCAGCGTTATTTACGGTGAATTTAACAAGTGCTAAAGTAAGCTTCGCGACCAATGCGTACCCGGCGAAAAAGGACGTATCAAAGCAAACGTGTTTTCGCAACGTGTAGTTGGTTTAATCGCCTATATTAAACGTTGCGGATCGCGGAATCGCAATCCAGATAATGGCATACCGATTAAATTCAATGTAGCAACGGCTAGCGGGGCGTCTACTTCAATTACTTTTTGTGCTTTATCGAACTTTAATCTTTTATAGCAAAACGTTATTTACGACGGGCTTGATTTAATAACGATCCAGGCAGCGTCTCTCGCGTTGCTCACCGCCAGCGCAAAATAAAGAGAATCGCCGTCCGACGGAAACTCCGGAAACAATCGTACACAATACAACGTACACAATAGCCGGCGGCATCGTTTAATTTCCCGACTGGACTTTTCTAATGCAAGGGCGTCGGGATTAAATCCGACATAAACACATGAGGAAGGCATTCGCTTTAATTATTATCCCGTTTAATGGATTTTCGCAGGCTCCGTAATGAATTGTTTAAATAGCAGCTGCACGTATGAAGCGGCGTGGAAGGTTAATGACGGCTAATATCGCGAAACTGGCCAAGGATCGAGGAGCAGAGATCAATGATCTTTGGGCGGGGCCGATTTCGAGACATCGAGAAATTGAATCGACAGAGTCGCGGGAAGCGCTTCGGGGATCGTTCAAGTAAAGAGAGCGGAGTGGTACTAAAAGTCTTGCTTTCGAGCTTGGCCTTATTTTCTTCTTTAATCTTTGTTAGCCAGTTCTTATCAAAGAGCTAGACCCTTGATCGATACAATGGCTGAAAATCTTCCGCGCGCGTTGCTACCCTGCAAAAGGATGGTCCGACTGTCTCGTAAATTCCGACAACGCGGAGGACTCGCGCAGTCTATTACTACTTTGGCAGAGACTCCGCACTGCCCCTGCACGTTTGTAGTCGGGCGCTGCAGAAACCCCCGCGAACGCTATTACATTTCGACCGGAAGACGGTAATCGATTACGCGGAGCCCCCGCTTCCGCTCTCGACTTTATTTAGCGCGCGTTACGTAGCAACAATGCCGTTTAGACGTAGCACACTTCTGTCTTTACGAGGAGAATTCGGGCGATCACGTGCCCCCTCGGATTTCTGCGAGCGAAAATACATCCGCGAGAATGCACCTTCGAATTTCCGATATGACGCGAATTAGCCCTCGAAGGGCAATAAAATTTCACGACAACGCGTGAGAGAAGCATCAGATGTGTCGTAACGCGCGACGTTTCGAGGATTAAGAGAAATAGCGAGGCCGGGGACTAGATTAGAGCGGGGCTGACAGCCAAAGCCGCCAGAATCCGACGACGTCGTTGGTCGTAGCGCTCGTCGTCGTCATCGTCATCGCCGTCGCCTCCGTTGTCGCTCACCCCCGAGCTCGCGCTTAGGCATTGTTCCGCTGAGGGACCACTGCCGCGCTCTCCACCCCGGAGCCGAAACCTGACTCGCGTTCGGAACCGCCGCGGCGGGGCGGCGTTTCATTTATTCAAAGTAAGTTATTGCGATCGGCTCGGCCACTATATTACCGGGCGAAGACTCCTCTCTCCTCCTTCATCCATTTCTCTTTCACCGTTTCCGTCTCGCCCTCTCGCCTCGCGAGCCTTCGTTCCTCTCTCCGTTAAGAGTCCGGGCTCCCGGTCGCGATTTCCAGGTAAGATATTCATCTAATTCCCCTTCCCCCTCCCGCCCTGCTCCTCCTCCCCCCCCCCCCCGATTAGTGGACGACCGAATGGCAATCCGGAGTGCCTTTTCAACCGTTTGGACAGTGGCCACTAACTTCTCGGCGACCGGACGATCCGTTATACTGTGCGCTCATGCTAGGCGAGCGATCTCTGTCTCGGAACGGAATCGCTTGGATGGAGATAGATATCTGGCGCACGAGATGCGCGCTCGGTATCAATTATATCGGCTACCTGTTAATTACTCAGCAGCCACGTGTGTCGCCTTGCATTTATCACGAGCTGCGGAGAGTTTAAATATATTATTGCGTTGATTAGGAACGGTGGGAGGGGAAGGGGCGATTAATCACCGGAGATGCGTTGTAGAATGATACACTTGAGTGTAACGGGCAAATAGAAATAGAGATGGGTAGATAAATTGTATATCCGATGAAAAATATGATCGGGTTTTCAATCGAATTTCATCGGATAAATTTTGGAAAATGAACACTCGGAAACACTATCTGATTGGTGTATCCGCCGGAAAGTTTCTCAGTGTAGATAAATAGAGAGAGGGTGCGGGAGTCTTTCGATCGACTTCCGGGCCGCTAATTCGAGAGACTCGTAGCGCGAACGAGCGCGCAACGTGAATGCTGGATACGCAAAGCGCAAGGCGGATCCGCTCGTTCGGTATGCCGGTGAGCGCGACGGGGAAGAACCCTTGGGAAATTTCTTGACAACGGCTGTTGCGGGCCGCGCAACGTGGGAACAATTTGCAAGCCCGTGGCGGTTCGTAACATTCCTAAGCTCAACGGTAAACGGTTATTCGGGACGCGTCCTCGTACGTTCGTACGTGCACGTGCGACCCGCGCCGCGCGCGCTCCTGTCCCGCGACGCCGAAGACGCCGCACGGAATTTGTTGCTGAATTCCGCGCCTCCTCTTTCGACGGTTCGCTCGGTTTCTTACGGCTATTCTTCCCCGAGCCACGGAGTCATTGATTCCCGTCATTGGGTCATTATTGCGCCGGCCGTGGACGTCCGCTCGTCCGACAATGAAACCAGTTTGAGTCGCGAGGACACGATCGACGTACGAGTAATCCTGAAATAGGAGATAATTGTCATTGTCCATCACCAACCAAATGTGGTGAACGCTTTCCAACGGTGGCCCTCTCTCCATTCCGCATTCTCTTTCATAAATCCGAAAACATTATTGGCCAAGGGAAAGAGCGACTGAGACGTCGCTGCCAGAAAGAGGAGGATTGTAAACGTCGACGCGAGTGACATGCGTATTTCGAGCACGCGGCAACGAAATCCCGTCGGTTCTATTTGTGGGGCGCCACGGTGATGTTTCACATTGACGTCCCGACGAGCCTCCTCGGGCTTGGTCTTCGCGCGCGGTGAATCTTCATCGTCGGAAAACTTGAGCCGCCGCGCTGCGCGCGCGCGCGTCTTGTGCCTAACGCGAAATGTTCCGTTCGCGAAAGTCGACACGTTATTTTATTGGGATGGTAAATACGTTGGCTTCCTTGTACGCGTCAAGCGTGGATACCCTATTTTCTTGCCCCCCTATGATTTACGGATTTGCGTCCGTGAACGGCATCGTCGCGATACCACGCTATTTTAGATATCCGCAACGAAACGCGAAAGAATAATCCTTTTCTTTTTTTTCCATTGATCTTACAAGTATTGTTTTATACATTGATTTTTTTATCGTGACATTTCGAGCTCTCCCTTTGCGTACGCAGCCTCCACATTACTCTTATGTATGTTTCATTAAAATTTTACCGCGTGCACATAATCCTCTTGTTTCCAAATTCTTAATACATCTTTTATGAGAGAGGGCGAGGTAAACTTGGAGCAGATGCCGCGGTCTTTTTCGCCTCTCGCCGCGCTCTTCGTTCCCGCAGTAAGGAAAGAAAGGGAAAGAGCGTAAGGGTCGGTGAAAGGGAGGTGAGTGGAGTGCCGCGAGTGTAAGTAACGAGTTCAGAATTTCATTAGCGGACGGGCGGCGAGATTATTTTAAAGAGATACGGAATTACCTGATTAGGAGGGAAAAAGTCATTAACTCAGGCGAAACTAATTAACGCTAGGCTCGAGAACGGTTCCTCTTCTCCTCGTGAATTCGCTCTTAGCCACGGCCGCAAGTCTCTTTCGCATCTGCCATTTCTCTCCTTTTATTCTCCCCGGTTTTACACTCGCGGTACGCAGTCATTATCGAAGCGAAATCGATTCGTCTTTCCGTAATGCAACGCGCCAAGGATAACCTCTCCCTTCAGTGCCTCGTGCATCGATTGTGTTTGTTAGGCCGATCGTTATTTCATCATTATGCTGCGATATTCTCAAAGATATTGTAGAACGTGTCAGAAACTGAAAAACATTCATTATCATTACATTCGCAATGCGCAGCTTAGATTGAATTTTTCAGCGCGTTGTACAAGGTTACGGGGGGGGGAAAGAACGTTCAATGAATTATAATTGGGCTTTCCACTCAGCGAGAGCACGAAACGGGAGTGTCGGAAAGTAGCGAGCCCGAGTATCGGAAGTACGGTAGCAGAGAAATCTTGCAGGCGCGGAACAAGGAGGCGAGTGTAAACAATAAGTCTCGTGGCGAAGGGTTGAGCCAGACTAATCTCGTTATAGTTATGAATCGCCGCGCTCAGAATAACGCTACTACTTAGACGCGCCGTCCGAGTTAATTTTATTCGCGCAGAGAAGCCTCGAAACATTTATTTATTTGCCCTGGCAAACGCGTTTGACGTCTCGATCGATACACTCGGTCGCGCTACCTATATTACATTTGTATAGAAAGTGTATACAAATTTGACGCTACACAAATGTAAGCTAAAAGAGCACCTGATAGAACAGAATTTTTAATTTTGTAAGGAAGGGCGTGAACGCCTCGCTGTTTAAAAAGACTCTACTTTAAGAGAATCAGAAGAGCGTAACGATCAAGTGTATATAACGGTAATATAATAATAACATATCTGAAGATAATGTCTTTGTAATTATACGCAATAACGACAGGTGAATAGTTTCTTTGACAATGTAAAAGCAATTATATAGTCGATCAAACGACTTTCACGTTGTCAGGATTATCGCGAACAAGACATGGCTATGCGATCTTGTCACTTTAAAGTCACGCCTCCTCGCGCTCCTTATGATAATAATCGCTATAGGTTTTACCGTATATAATACGGTATTACAAGGCAGATGCGTGTGGCGCATGATGGCGTCTGATTCGGCACATTGTGTCATATCGAAATTGGACGGGGAATCAATTTGCATTTATTTAATGTTATAAATTATAAAAAGCCAACTTCATGAATTATGAATATTGTTTCCCGTGTGTTTTTATACACGCTGTCTTTACGTGTGTGTAAGACACACGATGAGACACGTAAATCAGACATATCTAAGTGACGTTTTAATATTCAACTTTGTTGCAAACCGTAAAACCTAAATGTGCCCAGTACTCCATAAATTCCTGGAAATTTCAGTTCAGAAACGATAAAAGCACGATAAGACACACGAGAAGCAAAGAAATCAAAGTAGTATAATTTTTAATTCTTCAAATGTCTGAATATGCAGATTGCGTCGATCAAGTAATTACATCTTTTCTTCGCCAGATTGATGTTTGCAAGAAATAAAATCCATTGTCGCGTCTCATCTATTCACTTAATACCTCGAGGGCAGGATACAATGAAAGATTTAGCTCTTCTGCAGTACTTCTAATCTGAATAGAAACTACTGGCATTGCATCGGTCAAATTAGCATCGAGTGTTTTTGCTGCCGGCACTTATCGCAATTTCTATCGTGTCTATAAATACACGCGTAACTGACGTATTTGCATGAACATACCGCGCTCGTTCCCCGTGCGTTGAAACTGTCTTTCATTGCTTCGTTAGTACGAGAAAAGACAGCCACGGTTATGAGTTTATGGCCGCGATAAGAATTGATAATTTACCCATTCGAGATAACGCGAGCAGGGGGGACGCTAGGCGCTTCGCGCTGTTCAAGGTGTAAACTAATTTATCCGTGAATCATCGCGAGCGATGCAAATGACATCGTTGCGCGTCGCGTCGCCATGCATCGCAAGAATTAGAAAAGCGGCCGCGATTGCTATTGCCAATACTATTTTTGCCGACAATATTGCGATCATCGTATCTCTGCGCCGCGGCGCGAGGTGAGTTTGCGCGTGACAGTTAGTTGCATGGGGACACAACGAGCGATGCGCGAGATACATGCCTTCTCTGCGCGTAGCTTCGTTAACGTAGGAAGAGAACCGTTTTACGACGCGCAATTATTGCGCTAATAATTTATCGCGGCTCAAGCATTCATAGGGCGATGCTTGGCTGATACCGCGTGGCAACGTCCGCGCCGTGTGCGCCGGAGAAATATGCGACGCGTATGTACATAAAGGGCACTATTTTTGCGCTTTCTAACGCAGCGCGCCCTTTCGCTCCGCGAAGAGAGGCGAGAACTCACCGCGCGCCTCCCGTAAGTAATACCCAGATGGAATAAAATTGCGGCGCTCTGCGCTGCGTGCCGGGCCAGGGTACTCGCCACAGATCATCCCCTCAGGGTTCTTCGTTAAGCGGGGAAATTTTAAGGTTGCCGCATAAAACTGCGACTAAAGCCGACGACAAAAATCCCCGAGTTATGGGGCCGGGCGCAGCGTTTTACCGTGCAAGAGAGCATGCAGGTCGTTTCGTCTTCCCATGGAAAAGCGGCGGAGGGAGAGCAGCGCGAAAGCTATTTCTTCCCCCTTTCGCACTCTTTTTCTCTCGCCCTCTTTGACTATCCAAGCTTTATCCTCCCACCCGCGATCGTACCTGCACCCTTACTCGCCGCTCTCGAGTCGCTCCCTTTCTTCCCTATATGCAATTCCCATGCATATCTGCGCGCTTCTTTACGAGGAACATCTTTTTTCTCCTGTCGTCGTCGTCGTCTTTCTGGATATTCGGCGAGAATACGCGGTCGGCAAGAGGTATACCGTTTTCGGCGCACCGCCCTTAGTCGAAAACCAGGCTGCATTTTCGCGTAAATGTAAAAACAGCCGCGTTGACGAAGATTACAAAATCACCGATTTTCTCCTCTCGATCGTTAAGATTGCACTGCCGAGAAATGTAACAATTATGGATTTCGCGCAAATTAACGTTATCTCCTGGCCGCTGATGTGTGCGTCGCACGGGAACATTAATCTATCGCGTCGGCGATAATTAAATTTATCCCGTTTCAATTATAATATCACTGACGGACGATGATGCCGACGGGCCGGTGTGCGGCGCGGTTTAATTGTAGATGCCGCCGAGTCATGAATTACGAATTCTCGATTTTCCGCGCTCGCCCGACGATGGCGGATCTTCCTTTTTCCGGCGGACCGCTCCATCACGCGCTTTCGATATTTATGCAACGTCGCACCGACGTAACGATGATCGAGCCTCACTCAGCGTTACGCACCAATGAACCCGAGAATGCAACTTCATCTGGATTGCCCAACGGGCATTCCGGGCCGGTCACTCCGAACCGGTTTCGGTTTACAATATAAGTTACGGCGAGAGAAACAGACGGCCGATAAGCTGATAAACAAATCTTCCGCTACCGCTCGAGCGATTATTCTTCGCGCGGCGCGCTTCGCGATCGTTACGTCGCGCGAATGGCCTTTTAATCGAGGCAATTTGTCGCCGGTCGCGCGTCGTTTAATTAATAAAAACGTTGATTCGCTGAAAACTACTCGTTTCGAAAATATCACAAGGCATGCGAGCCACCCCCTAAACGGACTCTATTGAAATTAACGATCTTATCAAGGTGTCGCTTATTAAAACGTTAAACCGCGCGCGGCGCGTTCCCGCCGGGAATTGATTAAAAACGATGTAAGCGGTCGCGGCCGCGTACTTGCTATCTGGTAGCGTTCGTTTATAGGAAATATCTGGAAACGCATTTTCGCCGAGAGCTAATGCCGGCCGATCCATCTTGCCCGCGGCGGTAATAAACCACGAATAATGAATGATGATTAATTTCATTCTTATATCTCGAGGTGTTTAAAAAAAAGTTTCGTCCACCGTCTACTAATATAAATCGTATGAACCGCTAATTGTGCCAGCTAAACAAGGGAAAGATGCAATGCAAATAAGAAGATGAAATCTGCATTTGAATTGTAAAGCGTCGATAAAGGCGTTTATGCGCAATTGCAAGGCCCGATATGTGGAGGTTTAAAAAATAAAGTAACTATTAAATGAGTTACTAGTTATCGAAAAAATGTAACTGAGTTAAGTTACAGTTACAGATGGAGAGAAAGTAACAAAAAAACAGTAACTAACTTTATTACAAGTAACGAGTTACTTCCCAGCCCTGTTAAAAGCATTGAAGGTCCGGATAGAGAAACCGCAGAAAATAAGAGTCAATAAAATATCCGTGAAATTTCCCTCGAATTTAATTACATTCAACGCGGAAGATTAATTGCGGGCAACGTCCAACTCGCGATTCGTGGCGTCGTACGTATTACTGCAAGGCGGAAAGACGGTCCATAAAATGTCACACGGCTTTCGAACCCTCGGCGAGAGAGCTGATTTCGCTGCTTATAAACGCTCGATTCTGCGCGACTTGCCAGCAACGGGGTCGCGCTTAAACATCGTGCACGTCTGGCGCAGCCCGAACACGATGCGAGTTTACGCCGGCTCGTATACCGGCTCGCTACTGCGCGCGTGTAACAGGAAATTTACCTTAACCCCGTCACCTTGCCACACTTATTTCAAGCCGGCGCGCGGCCGTGCACTCGCGTGCATGGTCGATAGTCGATAGGCGATTTCGAGAGCGCGGGACGTTTCGGATCGCGGTACGGGCGTGGGCGCGCGGGGCGAGCGAGTGCCCGGAGATAGAAGCCGCCGCTGTCACTGTCAACGCCTAATGAACGATATATATAAGCCGGGGAAACCTTGCTAAGAATCCAAGATGGCTACCAGCGTATCCCGAAGGATCGCGAGGGAATCCTGTGATTACATTCCTGGCCCCGTCCGCCCTCTCGTCGCTGCCGCCCGCGCCGGCACGTTTCGGAAGTCCCGCCGTTTACCGTCGCTCGCCCTCGCCACTCCACCGCCGGTGGGTACCTTATTTCAGGAGCCTTCCGGCGTGTCCTGGATAGTTTTAGAACATCTTCCTGACGTACAAAAGTCTTGTCGTTTGGGCGGAAATTGTAACGCCGTTGTCGCAGCTTACGTCGCCCCGCGCGATTATGCGCTTCTTGTTAATGCCGCGTTTCCCGCGGCGGACTAAAACCGACTCGTCAATTCTCTTCCGCTTATAATCCCGGCAGTTAAACGGTCAAGTATCAGGACTGTTATTATTTCACGCCGGCGGATTATCGGCGTACGGTGATAATTTTAGTTAACGCATAATCTGACGGAAGTGTTTCGAGCGTGATAAAACCCGACGTTTCTGGCAGGATTCAGACGTCAAATTTGTACAAGCTTTTATGTCAACGACAATCGCGACGCGAAACAGTTCGCCGATAATACGCGCGACGATAAACTATCGAGATCGTCTATTGATCATAACAGAGCCACGATCATTTGTACATTTCGTACGTTATGCGTTATACACGCGCGCGGGCTGATTTATCTACTTGCTCGCAGCTCACGACGGCGAATGCAAATCGTTGTTAATTGTGGAACAATTCGCCAGTCGATCGTGCTGCAATACCAAGACAGAGAATATATCTTCTTTTGTCATTAATTGATTCCGTAATATGTAATACTTTTAAGTAAACTCTTATTGCACTATTAAACTTTAATACATTAATGTGCCTCTAATATTATTATTAGGGGAATTTTTCTTCTCATGGAGTTTCTTAAAATAAGTTATAACGTAGCAAGCTGCTGGATTATCGCTATCTTTCTATTAATATTTATCTGGCTTTTCATTTACGAGTAAATTGCATTTTACTCACCACACTGATAGAAAAGTATGTAGTATTTGCGACTATAATTGCATAGTAAAATAATTATAGTCAGGAATATCATTTTTATAGTAATTATCACTAGAA
>NW_011967231.1:1022872-1100612 GCF_000949405.1 Vollenhovia emeryi | reverse complement strand
CACCTGAAAAATATCCCGAATATCCTGACGCCGCGTATAACGTGCATATTTCGAGGCTTCATATATGTATTCGTAATCGATTACTGATTTCGGGTCATCGCCGATGGCGCAGCAGCCGCTTTTATGGCGTGGAAAAACGAAACGCTCGTGAGTAATCGCGCTCAATAGCCAGCGTTGTCTTTTTTAATTAAACCTCGTTATGATCAATTTGCTGTACAATGCCAGGTACGAGCCATCGAATAGCCGTTCTCGCGATAGCGAATCGTCGCGACTCACAATTGGTTGGGCCGACACAAGGGCGAGAGAAGCGCAGTGGTTTTTTTTAATCGCGAATATCGTTCTAACGGCAAAAAACTGCACTTGCGTCAATGCGATTACTATACTGTGCGCGGCGACCCTGTCTCCTGAAAGCATATGCTTAACAGGTGCGCGATTTCTTATTCCGTTCTGTTTGCCGACTCACGACCATACTGCTGCTATCCAAAGAGTTCTCCGGTTACGCAATTCTTTTAGCTATTGTCTCGTAATATAAATCCGAATAACAAAAGCGTCGAACGGTAAAATGGGAAAAAAAGTCTCGCTCGCGCGTCACAAGATTTACGCAATACTAATTATGCGCGCGCGGCAGGAGAACGCACAAAGGGAAATAATAGCGCTGTCGATCACGCTAATGACCGGAGCAAAGGCGAAGATGGGTGGTGGATGGACGGCGGTGATGTGTGCGCGTATACGTATATAGTACGGCCTAGCAGCCGGCGCGATAAGGGCTATGTTAAGTCACAACGGTGAAAATAACGTCGCTATAAAGTCCCCGCCGCCGTTTATTTTCTTGATACGGCGAGAATAATCTAAGGAACGTGGTGGCTAAGTGACAGCTCAGTTGTAACGTATTAATATTAATGCCGACAGGCGGATATGCACACCGTGTCTTATCGATAAGTCTTGGTATTCTGCAAGATATGAAAAATGGAAAAATATACACAAATTCACGAGCGATAACACGTAATCGTAACAAAGTACAAGGACGTAGATCGATAAGTCTCACGCCATCCACTCGGACGATTACGTCACGTGTACATACATATTATGGTAAATGATTTCATTGCTCCAAGATTAAGGCCTCAAAACTGTTAAGTCCTGAAAATTCGGATCATATCATACATCAGGCCGTGAAGACGATAAATCCCTTTTTGTCAGTGCCTTGCGTATTTTCTAAGTGTAATATGACTACAGTAATTAACGGAACAGCTTGAAAATTTATTAATGAACGTAACAATTTATACACGATATGGTATACATACGCGAATTCAAATATAATTAAAATAAATTTCATCGCAATTGTTGAAACGCGCCTACGGAGACTTTTGCGCGCGGATATATCTTCACGATATAACTCCGCATCGTTGTCTCTACCGTCGTTTTTGCTCCTTTCAGATTAAATTCGACTTTACGAGCGAGCTTGCGAAAGGCAAAGTGGTGGCCAGGAAGTTCATCATCATCAAGTCGCAAAGAGCTCTGCGTGACTCGGCTCGAACGTAAAGCGAATTTATATCTTTTACGGCTACCGCTCGTTAGCCATACGATTCAATGACCTTTGCACCTTACTCTGCAAAAAGTCTCTATACCCTATGATTCCTAAGGACAATTACATACGTATGGAATGCATGCCATGGAATGCATATCAATGTATTTAATAGATGAAGAAGCTACACCATCGACTTTCATTTATTGTCAATATCGTCATCATGATTTTCGTCGCAAGTTCCTCCCTACATTAAAGCACGTACGTCGAAATAAGTAATGAAAGCGATATGGTTGATAATTATATTTTTTTCAACGTGAAATCAGCCCTTTTCTTTTTCGCTTGTGTTAGTTTATATTTTCGCTATTCTATTACGTTTGTAAGAAAAGCAAAGATGATTACAACCTGCCGAACCGAGAGGTCTTGCTCGCATCGAGTGCTATTGCAACGAACGTCCGAAAGAAAGATGAGGTCTTGTACATATATTCTTTTTCCTTTTCTGCTTCTGTTGGTCTCTCTTCGATGAACGAGCTGCCAGTATCGCTCTATGACGTTCAGTACGCCCCTTTTCTGTTGTTGACCTCGATGGCTCTGCTAGTAGCCGCGGTAATTATTCCCCCTTGCACTTTAAATACAGTAATTCCTGAATTTCTTCGCCGCGCTGTTTATGGTAATTCCCGTTGCCGCTATAAATATTCCTGCAAATACAAAAATTGCAACCCTCGCCCGGGATACCGTGATACCGGGCGATTGCCGCTGCTCACGCTATAGAAAATCACCCGCGGATGTTGAAAGAGAGCGGAATTAGAGAAGAAACGCGGTTACGACATTCGTGCAAATTACACGTGGCGTGGAAATGCCCGCTGGAATATTCAGAAACCTGCCAGAAATTGGACGTGACTAACAGGATTTTCGTATCTAATACCGAATCATTCTACCGCTCGCACAGACGTAAGAACGTGGTGTGACATAATTGTGCTTATCGCTAGACAAATCTTACGTACAATTCCCTTTTTGAGAATTAAGCAGATGAAGTATTGATGCCAAGAGTCGACCTAGAAAATATGTGACGATACAAAAGCAGTCATTATTGAGAGATAACTTCTTTAAAGATGATGTCCGAAATATTAAACTAATTATCAAAGCCATGTTAAAATATTTAATTATTTTTTATTTAACTCTATTCATTAAATTTTGTATTACACATATTATACAAAATTGACCACTGCCAAACTCGAGACATTGGAGTATGATTTACGGAGCATCGCTCGATTTCTCTTACGCGGGAACAGGATAAATTCCTCCATCAGTCCGCCGCCGTCATTATCCACTTTGAAGCTCACGATTCCATTTCGCTGGGAGACATCAGTAAATACGTTCGTGTCCGCGCGATATTTGCGATAGACAATCCCTAACGAACAACTGAGCGCGAGAAGACAAACGAGTTATCCGGCCGATTATTGTCTCCACCCACGCGGCCACAGGGCACGATCCTCTCGTCCTTTCTCGTTCTCTCCCGGGTGCTATCGATCGATGATGTTAATATTAGATGAGTGAGGCACCTGCCACCCTCGTTCTCTAGCCATTGTCACATACCCCTGAAAGTTTAATCGGCTTCTTCGCCCGGCCGCCTCGCATTGACCTTTTTGTCTTAGAAGCAGCTGCCGCTGCGCCCTGGAGTTACCCGGGAAAAAAGTACGACAGTGCCGCTGATTATTTTATACGAGCAGAAATTAGGGAGACACCATGCCGCTTGATACAACTTGTCACTAGTTCGAACGTTTCTTGTTAGCTCGGGCGAGTTTCATACCGCGTTTATAGGCAGTCACATTAACGTCGGGTACCTTCAACGATAATTTAACTGTCCGTTTATCTTTTTCTTCGTTCTCCTTCTTGAGAAAATCTTAAAAAATGTAATGACCAGTTAAATTGTGACTAGAGCTAAAAGCGTCGTTGATGAGACCAGCTTATAATCGGTGTTGCGTTTGCAAATTCAGATTGATATCTTTAGAATTAACTATTTTTGAAATATTATTTTCCTCCTATACTTTCCTGTTTATAAGATGAGTGAGACGTGCATGTAATTCGGAGCAAATTTCTTAATTATCGAAATCTTCACGAAATACACGGCAGATTTAAAGCGAATGTGAGAGATAATGAACAATCGTTAAGATAAATTTCACTCCAATTATTCAGTAGTCGACACATCGCAGTTACTGCGATTAAAATCATCACATTACCGAGTAATTATCAATAATTTATTTACAGTGTTTGCAATAATACTTTGCATAATGGTACGCGAAACAAGTATAGTTGGTCTCGAAAATACTGCAATTATCTGACGTTTTATACATCTTTAACATGTAAATTGCCATTCGATTACGATCTAGTTGAATCACATAAATCTTTCGCGTGCGAGCGATTTTTTCGATTTCCTTGAAATTCTATAATACAAAAATTGCTAATAAATATTTAAATTAATATAAATACTTCTCGCGCGCGTATTCCCGTATTCGTTAAATTAAATTATCTAAGATGTGCTCAAGGGATGACGCTGTAGAACCAAGCAGTGTAAGCAGAAAACTTGTATAACGGGCAAAATTCTACATCTCGCAGGAGAACTTTTTTCTGCCGAGATGTGTACAAAGTATCTCATCCCCCTTGCAGAAACTAATTAAAGTCCAATATAAATAACTTAATTAACGGACACGGCGGGTCGCGTTTCTCATCAAGCGTGCGCGGCCTCTCTTTTCTATGTACTTAGAAATTTTAGTCTGCATCGTAGATGCATCTTCCGGGGAAAATAAGCGACTGCACGTCCGCTCCATTCTTTTGTTTAATTACACTGTGTTCACGCGCGCGCTTCCGCGTAGTATTTTATATTTTCGTACAAAATTGCTCGTACACTCTCGGAAAATACGCGTTTTTAATGTTACAATCGTGACAATTATTTATAGGGAATACACTCGCGCGTCTTTGCGTAACGAAGTGGCGCTTCGCGTTCTCGGATTCGCGTGCATCATCAGGGAGAAAGAAACACGCTCGCACGTACGTCGCATTTTTCCGTTTAATTGCCTCGGCGCGTACACACCGCCGTGCGATCTCGGGAGGGGTAGCTGAACGCATCTCGAGATATGGCGCGGCGGTATCCTGGTCTCCGGTCCCTTGGAGCTGGCGAGAATGTAATTATGAAGCGGAGATCCGCAGGACGAGATAGGACCCCGCGAGCGTGATGGATGTTTTCAGCGTCTGCTCCGCGTCTGCTCCGCATTACTGACGTACGAGCTCGCGAGTATAGACACGTCGTCTCTTTCTTTCTCTCTCTCTCTCTCTTCCTTGCCCGGGTCTCGCCACGCTAAGCGCTGCCGATATATGCGCCGACGGGACAGCCATTCTATGTAAATCGCGTTGTAAAGGACCCGACACGCCGTGGAAGGCGGCGCGTTCCTCAAGAACCACCGTCGCGACCCTGCGGCTCGTCCTTTGCGGCAGGACCATGTCCGTCGATGACGTTAAAATGGCTATTCGTACGACTGTCCTGACAGTCGAGAGTTAAACATCTAGACAGGCTCTCTGTGCGCCGATATATCGTCTGAATTTTGCACGTCTCGTCGCGTTTGGGTTGGATTTTAATTCGGATATGCATCGGGCATAATTATCAAATTATAATTAACGTTATATACCCGGATTTAACCGTCTCGCTGTGTAAAGCGATACTTGTAAAAGTTTAATCGAGTCTGTGTGACACGGCTAACTTTAGTTAACCGTCCCTCTCTTCTCCCCGAGCGTTTAAAAATGACTATTTTAACCTGAAGTTGGAAAGTTCACGGTTTCAAAAGAAGTTTTATTTTTAGCGCTTCCGTTAAGCGCTGTAAATTTAGATGGTACCGAGCGAACGAATCGTACGTTCTTAACGAAAAACAAAGGTCCTAACGTTTCACCGTACCATGGTGTAACTAGTAGGTCCACTCCGTCAATTGTTTCGTTTCGCGTCGATCCCTTCTGCGCATCCGACATTGCTCTGGGCAGACCAATGAGAGAAAAGTTGTATGTGTGGTAGTGTGGCTTTGCCGAGTATACACACACACCCATACACAAACGTCGCTGGATCCTGCCCGGGTGTATGGCGGAAGACCACGTGATCGGGACCGCAGAAATGAAAGAGGCCGACAGTGAGTGCGGACCTACTACTTATACTATGACCGTACGGTACTTTGCCTCGCTCCGCAAATTTCTCATTGATACGGAAAACAAAGCCCGAAGTACTTGGACCGGCGGTTCGTAGTCGACGCGGAGGAACAGCTAACGCGGAGGGATCGTGCCTCTCATACACACAGGCATATATAAGTTTGTGCATCGCGCGAGTTCCCGTGGTCCCGCCCAGGTCTGCTGGCCAATAGTCATTAGCTGGGCCCATTAAACCCCTGGACGTACACGTACGGTACTCACGCACGCAGGCACGCATTCGCGCACGTACACACACATACACGCGTGCGTACGCGTGATCACGATTACGCGACACGCTTGTGCGCGCGCTCAAAGGCTGGTATAAGGGGACAAAGACGGACTGACACGGTGCACTTTGACGTGGGAGCGAGAAGGGGAATAGCGGGCAGCCGGACGGAGCGAGCGAAAGCGAAGGAAGAGAAGACGGAAAGACGGAAAGAGAAATATATAGGCTCGTCTCCGACACGGTGCTAGTATGGCGCGCCGTTCTGCCTACTTTGGCCGTGGTTTGCGAGCGTTCGCCAGACGCTCGGGCTCGGCCACCAGCCTCATGGCCTGCGGCGGGTCTGGTAGCGTCTCCCGGTGAGAGACGGTGAGAGACGGTGAAACGAAACGGTGGGGAGCCTGCACGGGAGGTAGAGGCGGGCCCGAGAGGCGGCTTTAACGCCCGCCTTCCATCGACTTTATAGCGGCTGATAGCGGACGGCGTAATCAAACGGCACTTGCCGTGATGTCGTGCGTTATCGTGACGCACGAGCGCGCGCGGGGATCATGGAGGAGAGCGGGAGATCGGTGCCGCGTGCAATTCCGACAGCTAAGCAAAGAGGAATTGTTTGTCCAATGTTTTTCCTTCAGATCTAGGTCTCGGTGAGAGACAGAGATACTCTTGTTAAGCCTGAGACAAAGTACTCTTACATGCGATTAACGATGTATGGAATTTCATAAACCTTTTACCAAAATCGTATTGCGCAAGAAAAGCTAATATCATGACGGACGGTGTTACAGCGATTTGCAATTATACCAAATATGTCACGTAATTAATATTTACTACAATCGAGTGTGACATCGTGAAGAACTTTTAATTGACACGCAAGATTCTAGAAGTCGCGCACTTGCTTTACGTCGCAAATGATAAAAAGAAAACTTGATACGAGACGTACGTGCAAAATGTTATTTATAAATGCTGATTTTTCTAAATTGCGAGTTTTTATATTTCCAAAGTGATATAAATTATTTGTTCCCGTGCGTTTTTTTTTCTCTGCAACATACAGTTTCAATTATATTCAGTGCACAGAAAATTGTTTTACAAGATTGCCGCATCATGTTGCACGTCATCGTGTTTTAGTATCGGGCGTTTTCACTGTCACTTGCAGGGACCAATTGTCATCTCTTTAGCTTTTACGTAACACCTCCCTGAACTTTTACTCGCAACGCACTGCTCGTTCGCAACTGAATCGACGAAGTTATTATCTCAAGGCGTTCCTTCCACAACACCGTTCACTTCTCTGAAGAAATTTGCACACTCGTTCTTTCGCCGTGCACGTGAAAATATATTCGCCCTTTCGGCGAGGGAAATGCTCTCTTACGTACGTCCGCGTCGAGGAACGTCGCTTCCTGGCATCGTGCGGAGAACTGCGGCGGCGAGCCGAAGCCACGGCAGAGGAGGCAGCAACGGGCAACGACGAGCGGATATTTCAGCTGGCGGCTCCTGCTGAGATGCGGCGATTATGTTTGTCCATTAATATGCGCCGAGACAAGGCAACGAGGTCCTTTATCCGTTCCTTCGCGGCGGCGTAGCGAGTGGGTCTCTGGGTCTTCGGGTCTAGGGCCGACCCGGTACGTCCTATCATTTATCACGATGCTTCACGCACATTTTTCGTCTTGCCCTCGGCCGCGCGCACGCTGCTGCCTTTATTCACCGATATGACAGCGTCGAGCGTGGTTCAAACTTTTCGCTACACTATGCGTGTACGCGCACGTAAATCGCGAGAGTCTGTCGATCGCTCGCTCGATCGTCATTCTTTTTCCAAACAATTTTCGGCGAGTAAAATTTTCTCCTCGATTTCTGCGAAAGCAAATTTCTTGGAAGACTTACATAGTAGTCTTCAATCGAGGGAGTAGACAGTTGCGAAGTCCGACGGCGACCGCGAGCTTTGTAATTACGTCTATTCAGTAGTACCGCGAGTCGATAGAGATGATCTCGAGTCTAATGAGGCGGATGCTTTCGTAAATTCCGCGAGAAGGTTGGCGAGGCAGCGCGATAGAAGACTGTCAATTATTTCGAATAGAATCGGGGTTACTGGTAGTAATAATAATTTCTTTTCGGGGGAACCGGCCACGTCGGAGGGGAGGGGGCGGCAAGTGATTTAGTAACTCGGTTCTTAACTTTCTTTTCTTCTCCCGGCCGGCTTGGCCCGGGCCTCACAAAGACCGCGTCAATATGTTAATCCACGGAATATAATCCCCTCGATACGAGTCCGAGAACGATGAGGCGAGGTTATTAAAGCTCTCGAGAAACTCGTCCTCTCGTCCGCCGGTATCGCATCCCGCGCCGCTGGTCCCGAAGAGAAGTTATGTTCGCCACGTCGTCGTAAATATGAAATATCGAAGTCCGGATTCACGGATCGTCGATTTCATCGGTACGATTCCACGGCGACGATGATCATTTTCGGTGTCTCCACCTCCTCCCCTTGAGCTCTGGTCTCGCTCTGCCTTCTTCGGCAACTCGATTTCTATGCCAATTAAAAGAAATGTTCCTTTCGGCGATTTTACGAGAAAAGATTTGGGCCTAGGAATCGTGGGACCAGCCAGGTCGGAAGGCTCCTCTCTAGGAGGAGGCGCCCGGAAGGATCCCGAGGCGACGGGCCTCTTTTCCGCCGCCGCGGAATTAGAAATTCTGTCCTCTTTAATCTCGTCCTACAGCGCGGCGCGTCGCCGAGAAAATTACGAGAGTCGCTTTATTTCCGAACGTCTGCCTCTGTGTTGCGGATGGGACGGATGGATATTTCAGACGAGGTACCTACCGGCAGGAAGTGTGTCAGGATACACCGCGCGGTTCCTTGCTCGTTACGGTTGATTGGCATTTGCATAGTTAATGCATAATGCGAGCGAATTCACGTCGCCGATGACTATGCAGATTTAGACACGCGCCGTGTATCGCAATTGCGAATTGGATCAACGACCCGGGCCTGTATAGCGCGGAGGTAAGACGTGACAGAAACGAGGCGTCCGGAGAGTCACACTCGGTGAGATTCCTCAGGGGAAAATCCGAAATCCGAGCGGAAGCGTTTGTATTAAATGGTCGAGCGAGATTTATCTCGTAACCGTTGTTAATCCTCGCTCGTTAACTCGATGCCGCCGTGCGCGGGAGGGGACCAGGTATTCGAAATCGGCAAGATCGGCGCGTATGATAATATCGCCCGATCGCGGTAGATCTGGATTAAGCCGCGGACGCGAAGTCGCGCGCAGATCATTTTTTTTCCCCCTCCCGTCTCTGACGTAGCCTACGTGGATACCGATACACCGGTACTGCATATTGATCGCGGTAAATTTGGATCAGCGTCCCAACGATTTCTATATATAACGCTCACGAATCGCGATTCCTTAATATACATGCAACATTGTTACCCTTCCGCCCGAGGTTTCTCAATGGAATACCGAATCCGAATGAGGAGGCGTAATGGCTGTTTCTTTTCGCTTCTCATCCTTTGCACGCCGGGCCAGCGAATGGCGGCGCGGATCCGGGGGAGCGAGAAATGAAGAAAGTGAAAAATGGAAAAGAAAGAGAGGAGGCGCGGCGCGGCGAAACCTTACGTTGGATTTTTCAAAAAGGAAATTATAAAAGTGGACTGGATACGGGAGAGGAGGCAGTAAAGAGGGATCTTTACGAGACGCGGCGCTTCCGAGGCTCGGGTCTCAAAGGGAAGAAATAGACGGGGCCCACCGTGACATCCTCCAACGTTGTTTATCGAGTTACGGAATTTGTAGATAAAATCGTGCCACTGCAACCACGCAAACGAAACCTGCCGAGAAAACGAAAGCCTCGACCAACACGGAGAGAGGACAGCGAGAGAGCGAGAGAGTCTCGAGTTTGGCACTTGTTAAAAAATTCGCGAGCGCATTATTATGGCGTGATTTTTATAAGAGTGAATCAACAATTTAACACGTCAAGTTAAATATGAAATTTATGTGTTATGAATAACTGTACGTGTTGTCCCACTTTTAATCATAATAATTTAGACATGCGAGCTCAACAAAGTTACGCGTGATCTCAAATATATTATTCCGGATTGTGCATCGATGTCTCAGATTTATCGCGATACGTCTCTCTGTAAAATAGACGATCAACAATAAGTGTAACAGATTGTTAATCGGGAGGAATCTTGTCGCTAACGCGCGTTTAAACTTGAAGTAATATTCCGCGCGTATCGCGAGCACGCGATCGCTGGATGAATAATAAAACAGGCACGTCTCGCTGCTTATCCCGGCGACTCGTGAACATTTGTATACATACTGCTTTATTAGTGGCGTACTCTGCGATTTTATCCGGACTGTTCGGAAGATGACGAAACCGATCGGGCACAAAGGCGCGACTTAAGTCTGAAAAACTGCGAGGCGGATTACGGATGAGTTATGCGTTTTGCAACTTTGGTCCGTTCCCGAACTTGATCGTCGCGCGGCAATTACGTCGAGTAATCACACGGGGGAATGAATTTTTCGGCCGTTGCATTCCACGGGAGGCTGCGCTCCCTCTTTCCATCCCTCTCGTATACCCTCTCGCTCTCCCTTTCTTTCGGCGATAGGCGGAATCTCGTCTCCCGAGGCAGCGCGAGCCAATTTATTTAGCGAGGTCCACGTACGCAGGTTCCGCCAGCGAGAATATTCGAGAGGAAAGAGTATCGCATATATAATGTTATACATATTACAAGTGAGTAGCCCGGATCGAGAGCGCGCGCGCGAGCGTCCGTATGCATCGGCGCGCGTTTGTGCGCCCCGCGCAGTCAAGCGCACGTCAGTTGATTTAGTGTCAGATTGGTCACGGGTTGTCGCCTCACCCTCCGACTAGATCGTCCTCTTTCTCTCTTTTTCCCCCCCTCTTTCGTTCTCTCCCGATCTTCTCTCTGTTATCCTCTTGAACTGAGAAAATATAAGCGAGAGAGAGAGAGAGAGAGAGAGAGAGAGAGAGAGAGAAAAAGAGTAAGTATGGGTATCCTTTGTATCCTTTTCCTCCTCTCCTTGTACTCTTGCTCTTTTTCTAGTTTGTAAGGACGCAGCTCTCGAGATCTTTGATCACCCCGCCGACCATCGAGCGACCTGATCATACGCTACCCCGCGTCGGAAAGAAACCGATCCCTCTCCCGTTACTCTCTTTTTTTTTCTGTTCTCCAACGTTCTCCACGGAGACGATGCGATCATACGCGCTGGATACAGATCGTTAGCCCGTTTCTGCCGCGTCATAGTAGATTTTCCGAAATTGTTAGTCACGTTTATCCGCATCGATCGTTATTAAAACATTAATTTAATCTGATACCTTCTGAGAGAATTTTGATTTTATACAAAATACCATTCTCTCAACGACGATAAAACAAACCAAGTTATTCACAAACAAGTGTCTATACATTTATATTAACATTTAATAATCCGCCCGAAACTATTTTTTGATGATTGGTCAGTGGGCTTGAGATTTGAATAATTTCTAATGCCGTCACGTTATAGATTTAGATGGAAAGGCGAAGAGAGGGCGCTATCACTTATGACGTGTCTAATATTCAGGTTTGCGGGTTTTGCGATATTATTAAATTTGTCTATGTGAACGGAGCATTACGAGCGCTCATTCTCGTCATATCTTTAAATAAAGCTATCATATCCTACGGGCAAATGTCCGCGCAGGCGTATCGACAATCGAGGACGGAAATGTCATGTTACGCGAACCATATCCACCTGTTTATAATCAATCACGTCGCATCTGCTTGGTGTATCAAAGTATAATTTCGCCGTGCAATAATTTTATTTGGTTCATCCGAATTCCGGCGTTTCGATGTACCGAACGTGCGCGTGTTATTACATTAATATTCGGACTGTCTTGTCGATACGCCTATTAGTAGGTGACTTAACTGCAACGTCATTGACAACGTGCGCGATACCCGTATGCGTCAGTTAATTCTGATTATATTACACGCTTCTCGATAATCATTTTTAGTTTTATTCCGATTCGTAACAAATATCGCGTTGTACATTTGTCGTAAATATTTGTCACTCAATCAAAGACGGTAAAGGGACAAGAAAGACTTTCCGGTTTCTAATAAACTATAAATACTAATAAGGATAACAATAATGAAGGAACTGTTCCAGACATATCATCGAGCGTTTTACGTTACTTCCGAGTCTAGATTTGTGACAATTCCATTGTCGATGAAACCAGTCGTTCCCAAAATATCTGACCGATTCAGTATAGGTTTTCCAATCTGTTTCTCAAGGAAGTCTAAATTAAAGAATAAATAATTACAATGAATGTGTGCACCGTCAAAATATATATTATAAAAATTGAGTTATGCATTGTGGATTGACCGAAATAGTCCTCAGTTCGGAGCAGATGGATGAACGAGCGAATGCTCGGGGGGAAAAAAAAGAAAGAAAACTGTTTCGCTGAACTGACAGGTCGAATGCATCCTGCGAACCCTCCTTCGATTTCGTGATTTAGGGTATCGGTTCGAAAGTACCACTTTTCTGCCATTCCGCGCTACCATCCGATCCCACAAGTCATTTCCACACCTAGGTATTAAGAGTTAGAACGAGAGAAAAGGCAAAGAGCGACAGAGAGAGAGAGAAAGCTGACGCTGGCACGAGCAGTCGGTCGGTGAACAGATCCCAGCTGTGCGCTACAAAATTGCAGCTTACTATCGGCCGTGAAACGTTTCGAGAGTTTAATCGCGATAATGGAAGTTCACGTGACAGAACAAATTTTCCGCCGGCAAAGACCGCGATGGATCTGGGAAAAGGCGAGAGAATCGGTAACAATTGATGATAAGGCGTCCCCCGACTTTCGCCGTGCACTGTTAAATAATCGATCTTAGTACGAACTTCCACGCAATTTCACCGCTACATACTTATACGTTTTTTGTAACCAATTCGATTGCTTGCACCAGGCACTGAGTGCACACTAAGACCTGTTTATAGTCAATTTTTATATTTAACTTTGTCTTAAATACACGTTCGATGAGTATCTAGCCAAAAATTGATCCGTATAGATGCTGTACAGATCAGTTTACTGGCTAAGAAATATTTCAAGGGATATTAAAGACGATCCTAGCGCAGGCAACCGAATTCGCTATTAGTGAAGAATTTCGAGGTTTCTCCGTGGCTCATTAAGAAATTGAATGTAAATGATTATAATGTAATGATCTTTCAAGACGCTACGCTGAAAAGCGGCCTTCGACATTCGCAGATTTCATCTCAAAGATTTATACATAGTTAGTTCGGAGACATGTTTCGCTTTCTTGTTCCCCGTAATTACGCACGATTCGGTTGCATTTAGAAACACGATCGTGGCGAGGAAACGGCGCCGGTCAAGGGATATCTCACATCGGGGTGTTTCGTCGATTATAATTATGTACAGGTAGGTGGTTGCATTGGGGAGCAAAAAGGGAAGCGAAACGAAAGTCGTCGGGGTCGTGGCGGGAAATAGAATGGGAAGAAGAGGAATGACGGCTTGACGGACAGGAGGCGTCTCAGGGCGGAGAGGGCGTTTCCGAGGCCTTCTCGCGTTTATTCGTTCGCCTGCTGTTCCTCTTCTCTCTTTTCTCCGGTATCCTCGATCCAGCTTTTCACCGAAAAATGGTCAGAGAATATCGCTAATTAACAGGCAGCGGGCGAAGGGCATTGTTTACGAAAATTATATCAGGGGAATTTAACTCGCGGCGCGGACGCACAATAAACGCACAATTGCAGGAATTGTCATTTTGCAGAAATAAAATAAAAATACACGGCCGTTGTGCAACAATAAAAATTTATTGTCAACGCGTTTATACTTTTGCGTGGACTATGAATCTTGGTGACGTAAATTAGCAAAAAGAGACGAGCGTAAACAATCGATTGATCTTACGTTCAGCAACGAACTAAAAAGTGTGCCAGTCTGTGCGATGATGCGGATTACGTATAACGGTTTGCTCGCGGTCAAAATGGATGAAGGATGGCTCGCTCGCGGTTGGAGACTGTATGACAAATTATCAATAACTTTACCGTGAGTCTAGCAAGACAGTCCGGGGCGGGGGTGGATTGGAGGAACGGGAAGACTAATGACGAGATTGATGTCGACCGCGCCGTAGGAATGTTGTAAGGAGAGCTCGACGACGTGCGACACTGACGTCCTGAAAAGGTTCTCTAAACGGACACGCGACAACCTCAGATCAGAAAGTAGCCGGGAAATTATTCGTCGTGTATTTACGTTCATTTTCGTTAGCCTCCCTTGCGGAAACGCAACAACTGGGAACGAAGAAAGCACCAAACAATTACTGGAGTGCAGTAATTTTCTATTAATGTCGTTTATATTTCTATAAGGTTACTTCTTACAATGTATATCTCAAGTAATTAGGAAGACGTAAAAATTTTACAGTTTAGACAGTTAAGTTTCCGAAGGATTTACTTATTTTTAGCTCGTTTCGTAAAATAAATAACGGCAAATAAAGTCGACAAGAAGTGAACTATTAATCCGTAACGTTTTTATTTAAACGCGGTGATCATTTTTCATTGATCCCTTCCATAAAGTAGCGTATGTCTCGGGTTAACGGTATAGAACAGGGGATAAGGACTTGAGAGACTCATTCGGGAGTTGGAGTTTCACTTAAACGAGGAGTTTATCCAAAACGAGCTCGTTTCGCGGATTAAAGCGTCGCAACGCGGATAGAACTGTCTGTTTAAGTAGAAACAGACGGTCACTGGATACGGGGCACACGCGACGTCAAATTGCGCGCTAAACGTGATGCGATTCGATGTTGAAACGAATATAATGAACGTGGGGGACTGCGTGAAATAATAACCGCGTGCAACGCGGGCGCGCGTACACCGAGTACGTTTATGCGCGCACACGTACTTACACGCCGCGCTATAACTCACGGCGAAGATTTATCCCTCGTTCGTGAATGCCTAAAGGTGGGTATAGGCAAGGAGTGAGGATATCCCCGGTCCAGATTTCGATCGCGCGGTATCAAACTGCGCCATGACAAAACGATAAATCACGCCCGGGTCGTGTAGAACGGTGTGTAATCGAGATCGAACGGATCAGGTATGTCGTGTAACACCTCTCGCTTCTGAATGTTACGACCATGTAGTATCAAATCGAGGAAAAAACGGATATAACTTGAGACCGTGTGCTATTTCACGAAGGCAGGCCAGAAAACTAATAAATAATGTTTGCGCATTTTCGTTTATTGTAGTCTCAAACGTAGGTCCAAATTTGCCATTTGAAATAAATCGACTGGCTCGCATAAGCTTTTTGAGTATAAACGACTTTGTTTCGTGCATCTATTGTTTAAATATCAAAATACGTTTTCTGAAGCAGGGCTCGGCGGAAACTTGTTTTACTTACTTTCCCCGTGTTGTTCGCCTTATTCGTTCATCTTTTGCGGCGGTAATGTTACACGTGTTGTAATTTAATAATTATGGGATACACGATGGATGCCAGAAGATGTGCGTGCCGAAGTATACGGTTATTAAAATTGCGTGATACATGCAGCAACGATACGAGATGTATACATGGCGGCCCAATTATTTGAAGACGTTGCTCACACGTTAATGGGAGACGCGATATAAATTATAATTAGGTAATCAACCTGATTAAATAATCACGTGTTTCGATATTTACAAAGAATCTCTTTGCATCAGTATGCATGAATTGATCACTAATTCTTAGTTGCTATAATGTGTATAATTAAAGGTAATAAAACAATTTGGCAAATTGTCACATTTCGTATTAAAACGATGGTTTTTTTTATCATTGAATTGAAAACAGGCATTGATATAACACTGACACGCAATTATTTGATCAGACACGCGTACGGTTTGTCATACGATCCGAAATATAATAAAAGCGGATGTGAAGAATGCGCCAACATGGGCGGAAATGAAATTGTTTCCTTGAATTATCGCGAAATGTTCGACATCCGCGAGAGGATGGTCGTGACAAGCTACTCTGGTGTAGTTTCGTGAATGGCGAGACCGAAAGTGACAGGCGGGACAAATTCGGGCATAGAAGAAGCTAATCGGTGCTAATGGAGACTGTACGCTTTACTGCTGTGGAAATAGACGACGGGCCATTGCGGTATTATACCGTAGATTCCACCATTCAATCTCCACGTCTAATTATTTCATACGAGTGACGATCGGCCAGGATGATACGGTGACTGTGCTATATTCTATCGTGATTAATAGTAGATAAAACACGCGATTCTTTGAAACTTGCTATACAGGGTGTACTAAAACCACCGGATATCCTTTTAATCATAAATTCTTTAGAAACTTTCAAGACAAAAATTCTAATACAAAAATGCCGAGGCTATAATAGTTTTTAAATAATAAGCGATTACATTTCACAAATGACAGGCCTGAGATTTCGCGCGCTCAGGTACGGCGACACGACAAGTGATAAAGGTGTTCCTACGAATAGCGCCCTTTTTAGCATAGTGACAACTTTCACAACAGACTTAACGATTCATTCTCGAATTAATTGTTCCTCTTGTTATCTTTAACCATTTCTTTTGTTAACTTTGTGTAACGTTTTATTAATAAAAGGGAGGGGTTCACTATGATGAGCAACTTGATCAGACTGATATCCTTCGATTTAGTCGATCTCCGATATTCTGAGTGAACTTGAAATTTTCAGTTAGATTCAATCTAGTCTCCTGCCTCTCTTTATCCTCAAGTTTTCAAAATAACCGGATCATCGTCTTCCCAAATATTTTCTGTCCCGTTAAACGGTGACTTTGGTTCTCGCTCGCTCGCGAAACACATAGGAACACTTTTATCACTCGTCATGTCGCCGTGCCTGAGCGCGTGAAATCTCAGACCTGTCATTTGTGAAATATAATCGCTTATTATTTAAAAACTATCATAGCCTCGACATTTTTTTTATTAGAATTTTCCTCTTGAAATTTTCTAAGGAATCTGCGATTAAAAGGATATCCGGTGGTGTTAGTACACCCTGTATAGGAATTATGAGTTACAATATGTATATTTGCATCTTCAGTTGTGTCGTTTTTCAATTAATATATATAAAATATATAATTGGACAATTAGAATGTTCATGGATATTATTCAACACAGATAATAAAATATGAGGAAAAATAATACCTAATCAGGTACCGTAATAGACGGATTTTGATATTAAAGGACAATTATATAGATAATTAACCGAGTATATTAGAACTTTTAATGTGCCGCGCGATACTTATCATGACTTTGGGAACACGCAATATTTTCAGGATAATTTTCTGAAGAATAATCGGAAAAGCGGAATACATAATATTTCGCGGTAGAATATTCCGTAATCTAACAGTCAGAGAGCAAAGAGTTAAAGTACATCAATTATAAAAGCAAACTGACTAAATGTCGGGTATAAAACTAGACGGTCTCGCGGAGGAAGTGCATCGAAGTAAGAGAAAAGCAGCAGAAAACACGATAGAGAGAGGGGAAAGGAAGCAGGGGGGAACGAAGAGAGAAACGATCAGGAGTTTGAGCGAACCGATGCTGAAGCCAGCGGACACGGTTCAGAGGGCTGAAGCGGTGGGCCGTCCCGCCTGTTCTCCGCCTGTTTTTATTTCTTCGCATTTCGGTGGTGCACCGCGGCTCGAGCAAAAGAGAGGAAAAGAGAAAGAGAGAAACAACGAGATTGGACGAGGTTCTCGCAGCCTGTGGTATAATTAAAATACAGCCGTGCACCAACTGCTGGCCTGTGCTGCCGTTGTTGTTGCTCTTCCCTCCTCCTCCTCCATATCCATTTTCTACCTCCTCTTGATCCTCTTAATCCTTTTCTTCTTGTTCTCCTTCCTCCATCTTTTTTCCGCATCTTCTATGTCTTCCGTTCGCACAGTTTGATGATTAGTATTAAGGAGCGCATTGGCGTCGCGAGTTTGCCGAGCGATTTCTTTAGAAACGTGACATCCACGCACTGCAAATCTACAAATTCGCTTACAAGATTATGGACAGAGTTGCTGTCAAACTTTGATTATTCTATCTCCTCTCAATAATGATTCTAGCGTTCTTCTATTATTAACGATTTTGAAGCGATATCTTCTTCCTTTGACGGAATTTAATATTTCCGAATACGTTTGATAAAATGTTGAGTAGTCGCGGCTTTCAAATTAATTCACCTCTTCATCGCAAATTTCCCCCCTGGATATGGATTGGCTTCGGCGCCCATGATCCGGAATACGTCATCTGCATCATGAGGGTCTTCCAAGGCATCCGAGGTAGAAGAGGAGGAGGGCGGGCGACGATCGGAGCCGGGGCGAAAGTGGAGATGAGCAGCCGAAGACGATAGGGACCGTGAAGACGCGTCTCGTCCTAATAGCTACTAACGATTTAATTGTTGGAGCCGGCTGTCTACATCGGGAATGGGACCTGGGCGTTCTGCGCGTTCTCCGATTTTTAATTATTTGCGCCGCGCGTTTTTGCCTTCGGGGACACGAACCGCGTAGCGTGCAGCGAAGAATGCAAAAAGAGAAAAAGTCTGCATCGCTAATTCATCCATACGCCAATTGCTCCGACTTTCAACGTTTCACTGACAAAATACCGCGAGGCATTTTTCACGCTGTATTTTCCTTCAACCTGCGAGAAATCTAGAGACGGAAAGTCGCAAATGCGATCACCAGCGATTATCATATTGAGAGTTCGAGAGGAGAGACCCAAGAAGAAAACGTGCTGGTATATTTTAACGTAGATTTCCGAAATGGCCCGAAGTAAGAAATTCGTCTCGCGACGTCTATACGACGGCGCGAGAAATATTATCGCATCTAAGAGCACGTCGAGCGGCTCTTTTCGTTCTCTCCGCGCGCCCTTTCCTCTTGCACGAAAATTTTTCATTGCCACTATCGGCCTTCCGCACGCCAGTTTATTACGCGGCGTATAACGAAGCGATACTTCATATCGATGCAAAGAGCACGCACCCGTGGCCAGTCGCCGTGGATACGCACTTTTGCTCAGGCAGATTACAAATTACAATACCGGAGGGTTGCACCCCGCCTGCGGCTGCCGCCGCTGTCGTTGTCGTCGTCGTCGTCGTCGTCGTTGTCGTCGTTGGCAAATAATTAATATTCATTACGTATTAACGAAGCTATCGCATAAATTGCGCGCTCGTGGCAAAAATGGCATCGCGGATAACGGGTGAGCCGACGAATACGAGGACTCTACGGTTCCTTGTTCCTCCGTAAGATGTAGCAAGATGCTCCTTTCGCTTGACGATGCTGCGATCTCGCTGACCCTCCAGGAGAGATGATCGCTCCAGCCTGGAGCCTCCAGGACGGAAGAGGAGAGGAGGGAGAATATTGCCGGCGCACCTGTCCGCGTTGCCTCTTCCGGTTGTCTCTCCCCTTTTTTCCCGCGTGCCCGCGGCACACGCGCCGGGCTATTTCATTTTTGATGCCATAAAGAGCCATTTTAGCGCCGCGTTTAAGGGTTATTGTACAATAAAAGCGGCATTATTATATATCAGTTAGTCCGGCCGACACAGTGAGGTTCGCGAGTCGCTTGGAGCAGGGTGGGAAAGAAAGGAAAGAGGGTCGTCGACGCGGCCGTCGGAAGCGGGTCGTGAGAAGCACGACTGGCTTTATGACTCGTAAAAGCTCGAGACGTCTCTCGCTCCGTCGGCAGACGACACGCGTCCTTACTTCCGCGCCTTCCCGAAGCTCGTGCGTGGAACTAAACGATCATTTTTGCTTCGGCTCGAAGCCGTTTCGTTTTCGGACGGCTGTATACGCACGCGAGGGGTGAAACGGCGCGCCGGGGCGACTTCTCGCGGAGTCGCGTCTCACGAGTTTACGACGCGCCCTGTCCACCTCCTGTCGCGACCTCTCGCGACGCGAGACCTCGACGAGATATTAATATTTTCTAGGCATATATTATTTAGATTGGAATACGGTTGTGCATTTATAAAAAAAAAATGAGCTTTGCCAATAGCGCCGCTCGATGCTTTCGATCCTCTTACGTCTTCACGTAACGTTACAGAGTTAAAACTCGTTTTGGAGGAAGAAATACCCGCGGGCACTGATCTTAAGCTATTCGACAGTGATAGATCGATTTGTTTCCTCAAGTCGTTACTTTATTTTCACGGTAATAATTCACTTATCCGGCATCTCGTCGTCGGCGTCACACTTTCCCCGACGTCATGCAGCCCAAGTGACGACGAGCGGCAATGTTGATGTCAAGCCGCGATGTTGATAGAGCTGAATGTCGCGATAATATAATCGCGAATATATATTTCTGTCCCTTTACGTAAGCACGGAGAAAAAGAAATCTCGCGGGGGGGGGGGGGAGAGGGAAAAGAAACCGTGCCGCAGGGACAGAAATAAAGGAGGCTGCTTAAAATATCACTGCCACGCGTAATAAAATTGTAAAATCATCAGTGACGGCGTTATCGACGATGCTCTTTTGCAATAAACATAACGGTCTACGTACGAGCGCTGGTAGGTACGTGCGACCTACCAGCTGACATTTTAGCTGACCTCTCACGACATTTCTTCAAGTCGCGAGGAACGCGAGCGAAGGTTGCGCGTGCCGTGCGGGGAATCGTATTGGAGCCCATTAGTTTCATACAAAGTTTATATCATAAAATGTTACTGGCGCAATTGGCTATTTGCTACCTGCAGCGGCAACCATTAACTATCGTAACGAAATAGTTAACGGGCCTTCTCGTGCATATTTCCTTCCATATCCGCGTTACTTTGCCGAGAATCTCCACTCTCTAAAAGTCAATCGGTGGATTATCACTGAAAACAGTGAATAGTCACTGATTTACGGCTATAAGTAGACTATCACCTAAAAAATTATATTCTCATCTTACAAATATTTCACTTACTTTTATATTTTACTCTAAAATAAGCGCTAAAAGGGTTGTCTTAATTTAAGAAAGGACTCTTCTAAACAGGATATTCTTATCAGATATTCTCATCGGACATTTTCATTAGATATTCTTAATATATAAAAATGTAACTGATACATTTTCCTATCATACATTATTTAATATTTGGGATCATTAATCATAACGAAAACAGTTCCACGAATAAACATTTACTATTTATTACAGTATACAGATAAATACAGCATAGCTAAATAGATTTTTTCGACAAGTTACAGCTTTAGCTACTTGTTTAATTACTGGTTAATGCTTGCTTTCTGCTTTATTTTCTGTAATCAAAAACTGATGGGAGATTCTGTCAGGAAGATTAACACGATTCATGAGCTGTTCTATTTTATATTTCAAACGCTTGCTCATAAATATGTCCTTTAAATGGCTTAAATCTTCTTTTTCCAACCACTCAACTACTTCCTCATTCATTATTTGAATCAAGATACCACGTAGCAGTTACAAACGATACCCGAAACGTGATGAAACAGACATTACACGTACCGAGACGTACTACATCGTGCATATGTACAGTTCCATCACTAAAGTTGTTGCGAATTAAGAATACATTCTTAAGCCAACGGCACGCGATACTATTTTTTCTACTAGATTGCTTACGAGAACCAATAAGGATGCAGAGTCTTAAATCAGGTGACTTAAGGCTAAATCCTGATTGGCTCTCGCAAGCAATCCAGTAGGAAAAATAGTGTTGCCGTTGGCTTTAATATTAAAAATATAGTCTTAATTTAAGAAGATATTCCAAAAAACATGACGTCAAGAAGGAAATATGTTCTTCTTCATTAAGTGTATCCATTAAGAAGATTTGTTAAGTATACATTTCAAGAATACAAGTTTTTCGGTGCACTAAAAATTGCAGTGGTGTGAGTCCAGTGACTATTCACTGTTTTCAGTGACAATCCACTGATCGACTTTCAGAGAGCACGTCGCTTAACATTAATCTCACTTTAATTCATGTTTGTCTCTTTCGAAAGCAACAGTTGGAAGGAGACAAAGAACGAATTAAGCCGCGCTCAAAGTTAAACAACGTTGGTGAAACCTTATCCGCGTGGATAAATTTGTCGCAAAGAGAAACCTTCTCGCAGCAGCAGTAAAAGAGTTTATCAAAAATCGTAAATTATTGGTATCGAGACCGGACGACAGATAGGACACGTCATGTGTAATACAATATTTTTCCCAGGCAAGCGCGTTGCTCCGCCGCAACGACCCTGCACGAGTCTTTCTGTTGCGTGCGGTAACATTGTCAAGACGGTCTCGAGGCGGCGTCCTCGCATTGGCGGAAGGACTGTTTGCGATCCGAATGCACGATACGTCGGCGATAACGTTTGTGTACCGTAGCCCGGTAGCCCAGGTCTGGCGCGAGCAAACTTCCTTCCAGGTCGTACCGGAAATTCATTGTAAATCTCAGTAGTCAGCGAGGAGCGAGGACGCACGGTCGCTCCGCCGCGTCGCGTCGCGTCGCGACGCGCGGCGCGGCGGCTCCCGTGCGGTTTCCGCGCGCTACCGGCGCGCGATAAGACCGCCCGGATTCCGGACGGTCAAATATTGAAGTTGGCCCCGATTTTCCCATGCCGTGGCAACCGCGCCCCGAAGGTGCCATCAACGCGATCAGGAAACCGACCTGGCATACCTGAATTAATCGTCGTAAATCCTGCGCGACGTCGTCGCTTGCTGTAGCCGCAAAACGGGTTACGGGGGTGCTTAGCGCGTAATAAATCGCACAGGATCCGGGGCGGTTGTAAATATCTCGCTGTTCGATGAATTTCATTCGAATTACTTTGAATAGTTTTACTGACTAGAGGCGCATCTTTGGTTTATATCGCTGATATCGAGGCATAAAATTATCTCGTGTAAAATATTTTATGTGAATAATGAAGATTTCATCCGTCCCCGGGTCGAATATTTTGGCCTCAGTTTAGCCTCGCATAATTTTTTAATTTAGAGCAATGAGATCGAACTGAGGTCTTTGTGTCCTGTCGGAAGAGATATATTGCATTTTTGACCTCACACAGGCCTGAAAAAAAGTCGCTATTTCCCTTTTAGCAGTAAAGAGGCCAGTGCGAGTAATCAACAGAGGGTCAGTAGATCCTCTTCGGCCTAAGAGGTTTCGAAGAGGGTGAAATATTTTATTACATTCTCTTCGAGGGTTAAAATGTGGTTAAGCACAATGTTTTTCGAGAATTTCAAAGCGACCCCGAGGTCCACACGAAGACAGAATAGAATAGCTGATTGTGAGACCCATTCCGGGACCAAATACTCGACTCGGGTCGTGTCGCGTAGAATCTTCGATTTAACGGAGGAAGTTCTTTTTTTTAAATTGATGCTGCTTGGATCAAGTAATCACCATAACTTGGCGCAAGAGAACGCCGTAGACTTCCCATAAACTTTTGCATTTGCATACTGCGAGACCATGGCCGGACATGCATGGTCATATGCAAAGTCCTGACGAGAAACAAATACCAAATAGAGAAGTGCGTGCACCTCATTATAAAGCGGCACGTTGCAAAACTCGGGACGAGAGACTTTGAAGAAGAAGAAAAAAACCAAGAAATGCATCTTCATTTTTCGAAAAACCATTCCAGGTGCCCGTGTAATAATTCTCACGTGGCACCGGCATCACAATAATATTGCAACTTGTTATCGTTCTACATAATATCCGCTACAGTGTTTGCAATAAATTATAGACGTACAGGTATACGTAGAGGAGGCTCGCATTAACATTCTGCGATTCTGAATTTAACGTTCGGCAGATTCGCGGCACGCGCATATTTCGTACCTGACAAATCCGCGATATTGCTACATCGTACGCACGTTTCGCCAAATAAACGCATGCGTCGTACGAACGAGCCACGAAAGTCGCCCGCGAGGCAAAGTGATGAAATAAGAGGCAGTAAGGGCCGCATAAGAATCGTATTCCACGGTCTTCATAAGTCAGCGTAACGATGTCGACCGAATGAGAAAGATACGGAGACGGCGCGCGAGGGTAGAGCGCGACGCGAAACGTTCTCTCCAATGAGAGACCAAGACAGAGAGACCAAGAAGAGGGACTCCTCCGCAGGCGACTCCTCGGTTTCCGTTCCTTCCTCCAAGTTCTGAAGCCGCTGGCGCGTCTCGCCCGCGGCCAACTAAACGCGAATACATTTAAATGATAATTGGCGAAGCCTAAGCTGCGATACGATTCCGATGGCATGCGTGCACGAGGACATATACCGCATTTGTGCATAATGATACGTGCACTCTATACGATAAATATAGAAATATTGCAGGTAATATAAAAAAAAGGACTTGTATATATAAGCAAACTTGTTTGTTGTGTTTTTAATGAGCGCGTCGTTATTTATAATCGTTGAAATGTTCCATCAGGTATTCCGTAAAAATTTACGCTCCTGAATCATCGTTACAACGCAACGTTATTATATTGAAGAATAGTTAAAGTCAAGTCTGTCGAAATTGCGATATTAGTCTTGCCCTTTAATCTATCTTCCCCCGCGTCTTTTAGTTTTAACGCTCGATTAATCAGCATTCGAGCGACTGTTTGCGAACTGGAAAATTGAGTAGAGACCTCCATTGAAAATCGCGGCGGTCCCGGACGTCATCGTTGCCTGCAATGCGAAAGGACGCGAGCGGGATTTGCGCGCTGTCGGTGCACCTCGACGCGTTCGGTTCCACGACCTCCTGCAACTCGATCTCTCCAGAGAAAGAGCTTCGAGATCTTATCACGGAAAACGCAGCCGGTTCGACGTACCAGTAGAATAAAAAGTAAAAGGTAAGGGAAACGCCGTGATTCGCGACAGCTCGCTAAATTAACTCCTCGGGTCAATCTACTTTCTCGCCTGGGGCTTGTGCAAAACGTGAATTGCGGAATGACTGATATTTAGAAAATCACTGTTAACGGGATGAAAAATTTGGCGATTCTCCCTCTAATACACATGTAGCGCAAAGTAACGCCTAAGACGCTTCCTCAACTTAACCGTATAATCGCGATCAGGTTTGCTTAAGCGAAAACATAAAAGTGTTTGACTGCCATCTTTGTCACAATTTTCTTCAATATTCTTCAATTTTCTCTAACGCTGAACGTTTTTCTCGTTTGCTAAATTGAATATTTATTCGAATAAAGTTTTTCTTACAAAAATAATGAAGAAACTATTTCACATATCGACAGTTTTAAGCCGCAGGAGAAGCTTCTTCTGCAGCTTGTGACTCGTGCACTGTTAGTTTTCATCAGAAAAATTGAATTTTACAAAGGGCAATAATTACAGCCTAAAATACACGACGTGCGTCTAAAGAAAGCCAAATTAATATCATCTCGTTACTGCCGTGAAGACCACTCGTATTAACTGCCCGGGATTATTAGCGTAACGCAGACCACGGGAGCCCGTTTCGACCCCCTTCACACATCGGTATTTCACGTATATAATTACATCGTAAATAAGCTGGAAAAAGAAATGGGATTCGCCCGCGCGGAACAGCCGATCGTTTAGTCTCGGGAGTTTTCTGAAATCATCGACCGAGCGAAAAGGGGGAAGCACGAAAAGCCGAAGGTACACGCAACGGCCAGGAGAATAAGAGCGGACCAGTCAGCAATCTGCGAATAGAATCTTGCAGCGTAACGACGGCGGCGGCTGTTACTGCCGTTCGTAGCTGGTGGAGCGACGGCGACCGGCGGCTTCGGTGGCTGTATAAGCTGAGTTGTAACTCAATGCTCTCCCGATCTACCGACCGTGAACCAACTGCCGCCACACTCCACGCCCACCGATATATATTTTCAGTTGTTGCCCCGACGCCTTGTTCCGGTAAACAGCCGTTACGTTCGATGCGCCGTTTGGGAAAAACGAAACGGCTTTGCTCCGCCGGTGAAAGATGGTTATTAATATTATATTAATAAATTTCACGCCCGTATACGTTGATCGCCGCGTTGCGGAGGTGCGTGGCTTGCGATTTATAGACTGCCGAATGGCCGCGACTTGGTTGTCGGCGAGAAGCACAGACGGATTTGCGCTAAATCTTGTATCTACGATCCCAGAACTGTGTCCAAGTTCTAGTTAACTTAATAAACTTGCATCTTTTACAGAAAAGCTGCAAATTGATTGGCATTACACATTTCTCGGAACTAGAACTTGGACACAGTTCTTGGATCGTGGACACAAGGGTTAAGGCCTGCATCCACCATGGCAGAACTTGGTCCAAGTTCTAGTTCCGAGAACTTGGACACAGATCTTGGATCATGAACACAAGGCTTTATATCAAGCTGAAAGATCGCGAACTCTGAAGATTAGATTAGATTAGAATTCGACCAATCGGATAAGTTCCGTTTTGATCCATTTCATCATTATTGGTTGAATCCCCAAGTTAGTCCCCAATGCGTGGGCCTGCGCTCGAGTAGCAATCGTCTAGGCTTCCTCGTCGTCGGGGCTCAGTGTCGCTGGCGTAGAAAATTGATGGGCGACGAGGCTACCCGTCGGGAATATTTCAAAGTGCGTTTTGTAGTTGGCGATATCGCGACAGCATTTGCGAATAAATATGAAGGAACGGCATCCGATTTGTTACCCTCGCCGCGAGCGCGCGCAAAAAGAGAGATCGGCGTTATCGAACGTCCGGGCGACGCTCGACTTAAGAAACATCGCATGCTAAGATATTCACCGTCGAGTGGAGACCCGCGGATTCAATCTACCGAATGATTAAACATCTCACTCGGATATCAGCCTGGAGCGAGGCGAGACGCGAGAGGCGAGGGTGAAGCCGACTGAGGGCCGAGAGGCCGGGGATATTCCTCTCGAAACTTTTTCTTCTCTCCTTCCGCCTTTTATTTTTATCTTGGAAACCGACCGGCGTCTCCGTACAAATTGCCTTTCGTCCCGCTTATCTCACCGCGGCCCCTCGCGCTCGCGCGCGCACATATTTAATTAGAATTAATGCTCGAGCCGCGTGAAAATTAGCATCGAGGTCTGTACGGGCTCGACGTCTCGCTTGTCGTTCCCCACCCCTGCCGTTCCCTCCGTCCGTTTCTTACGTCACTACCGGAAATAACCCGGCCGTGCAAGGTGCGAAAAACCCGAATCGTTCGTGCGAGCCTGCACGGGCGAGCTTCGACGGGCAGGAGGGGAGGAGGAAACAGGATAGAGCTTCGTTAAAAGTTGGAATTCTTATCCGGCGAGGATCATCGTACCGAAACGTCTTTAACGACGACCTACTTCTCGGCTTCTTGTTTACACACGCGATCCGTGTGTAAACTGGTGGAACTGTCGCCGTAAGAAAACGCTTCGCGGTCGTAACGTTGGGAGAAGGTCGACAGGTTGTTAATTGAGCGCGCGCCAACGTTTTTTTTCGCTAATGAGAACGCGCGTGCGTATCATGCGGAAAATAACGACGCGCGTTTCCGAGCGCTTCCGTCGGGGGCGCATTCGCGATATATTTGGAATTGCAACCATAGTATAACTAGTAGGTCCACTTTCTGTCGGCCCTTTGATCTTTGCTGTCCCGACCACGTGGTATTCCGCCATGTGTCTTTGGTGCAAATACAGCAGCGTACGAGTATGTGTGTGTACTCGTCAAACTACACCTACCCCACACGCAACTTTTCTCTCATTGGCCGCGCCAACAAAATGCCGGATGCGATCAGAAGGGATCGACGCAAAACGAGACAAACGACGGAATGGACCTACTAGTTGTACTATGTTACAACGTTGCTCTCCGCGCTCGATTCATTCGCGCGCGGTGATACATGTCGGCGGGAAAGCAGAGTAACTTGAGACGAAGGAATGAGTTATCGCATTGGACCCCGGGGAGGAAGGATATTTCTAAGCGAAAAACTGAAAATGCCGAATATAATATATATCCGCCGCTCTAAAATCGTAGGACGCTGTGAGGAGAGGAGGCGAAATCCCGAGTCTCTCCCGCGGGAACGTAGATTCGCGATATAAGGGATCGACAGCTCGACAGTTCCACCGTCCGTATCGATGGAAGTTGATATATAAACTGCGTCTCGGGTCCAAGAGAAACGCACGCCACCCGGCGTGTTAACGCACTTTCGTCAATTATCTCGCGCGTGGGATCAAGTTGAAATGCGCAAAAAGTTTCTCGTCGTGCGCAAAGTGCACGATATAAGCCGCTAAAGTATTTTAATGGCTCTTCTCCGTCAATTTAAAAGTTAATCTTAATTAACTACTTTTACACTTGACCAACGATAGCAATAACTGTTATACATCAGTTCCAGGTACTTTTTAATTTACGCTGACGCATTATAGAATCGAAAACTATTACGCTGTGTAAATATTCTCATCGCTTTACAGCGTTCACTTGATAAGAACCGAAAATAGTGGTCGAAACGTTGCGTACAGTGATGGACAGAAGATTGCAACACTTTTTTTTAATAAGCTTAGAAACGTCCAAAATCTCCGAGAAATATTTCCGATCTATTTTTCAAATAAAAGTTTCCTCAGAGAAAATATGTTTTGGTAACTCTCGGAACCTAAATGCACGTCCCTAAACACTTCTCTCCATCACTGTATGTGCAAAGTTTTACTAATAAGCTAATCAGTCATGCTCGACAAAACTTATATAATCGTAATTAACACCACGTTACAAAATTACAATTAATATCATCTGATCGCTTTATGAAATAATAACAGACCATTATCCCGGATCCTCCATAAAGCGACGACGCAAACGCGCTTTGTGAAATCCATTTGCAGCGAGGGGCGATACGTAATCGAGCGGAGAGATATTTGCACGGCTTCGTTCGCCGGTCAAAGGAATCTGCGCGATCGGCGCGGCACGTCTATCTAATTATCGCGGGACACTGTCTCGGTTATTCCGCGAGCAGGACGCGGAATGACAGTCATTCTATATCGGGGCACCGATATCGGCCCCGGGGCTGCCTTCGGCTCAGTTTGCTCGCGCTCGGCCGAGCCAATCACGGCGACGCCGTTCCCGTACCGGAAACCGGAAGCGAAGGAATCTCACGCCGCCGGCACGTGTGTACGTGGCCGCGTACGCCGCGCGCACTTGGCGCATTGCACGCGTATGCGTGCGTGCGCGCTCGTACACGTGGAAACGGGAGGGTGGCGCCCGGCAGGGGGAGGATATTGAGAGCGACTCGCGGCGTACTGGACATAATTTCCGCCCGACGAGATCGGAATTGCTAATGACGTCACTACCGCCTCCGCATCATTCACGCTACCGTATGTAGTCCGATGCCCGGTTACAAGTTACTTGCGCGAGCGCATCGCTCCGCGCTCCGCTCCGCGTATCGGGGAGGCTGCGGGTTCTTGTCGCATTAACCCTCGACGGCCGCTCTAGGGTCCTCCACCCGTGCCCGTCTCTCTAACACGGCACTCTAGAATTTATGTTCCGAATCGATGTCCACTCGGAGCTTAACGTTGACATCGCTCCATTCTTCGATCCGCGGCCCTTAAGCTGGCCGTGGGTCAACTTTCGTGCGCGCATGCCAAGATTTCGTTGTAATTGATCTCGTCGCGCGCATGGTGTCGGTGTTTTGAACACATAAATAGGTAGCTATTTTGTATTTGGCGCGATGTGACTGACAATTATCGCGCGCGCATAAATTCGATGTAGATTTTCAGCTTCGGCGTGACCTTTGACCGCTCATCGATGAGCAACGATATAATGGCGAAATGTAATTACTTGGCGCGTCATGACGCATTCGTTGTCACTGTCACGAGATCGTTAAGGAAATATATTGGCGACGCGGTCCCGGTGGATGAAATAGACTGCATTAACGAAGGCTAAAAGCAAAAGATCTCTGACGAAGCTCGCTCGCTCGCTCGCTGACGACGTAACATGCTTTTTTTTCAACGACTGACTCCTGGCTACTGTTCCCTATTAAATGGCGCATGAAGCTCGATATATCTCTCGCGGTCATTGTCAGAAGATAATAAAAAAAAGGGGAGAAATAGCGGGGGAGTGCGGGAGAGCGCATGACGGGCTCGTCATTCCATAAAAACTGTCCGCCGTGAAAACCAGCTCGTCTACCAGCCGATATACATCCACGCCAGCGTTTCTTCGCGAATTTCAATCGCCACTGTCGAGCTCGCTGGCAGTCTTTCTCATTAGCGTCACACACGCCGATGAGGTTTTTCATTAGTCCCTCGCAATGCATTCCTGTTAGACAGCCTCGTGGCGACACCGCGACGCACGAGGGACATCGAAGGGTGGCGAATGTGGCGATGAAACGGGGCGGCGGGGGGTGGGCCGGGCGGAAGGGGTCGAGAGACATTTTTAATTACCAGCCGGAGGTACCGGCTCTGCCTCTCCCCTCAACTACTCGCCATCAGCTGCCAAATATTTCCGGCGTGTCATTGGACGGCTCTCGCACTCACCATCCACCTACCCCATGGCTACCCTTTCGCGTCCGACGTCGTCGTATCTACCGAATTACTTTCGATTGTCACGGCCTCGCGATTGCGATATGATTGCCGCATCTGCGCCATTTAGGCCTTTGGCTCTTAAACGCTACGAACACCGCGAGACGAGTGTCGTTGTTGCATATTGCAGCCACGTTGTTTAAATTATCACTTTACCAAAAAGTCTTATCGCTTTAAATTAAGATATAGGTGCAGTAATTGCCGAAGGCTCTTAATCCTTTCGTGTTATTTTCTTTTCGGACATTATACCGGGAATAATAGTTGCTAAGCTTAAATATTCCATTGCGTGCATCTTGGAGATATCTCTGCGCGCACGTTGATAGACGAGAAAAAAACAGGACGATGTGGAAGAGACTTCGATGGCGCAGCCGTACGTGGCAGAGCCCGCACGCATCTACCCGAATGTAGAAACGGGGGAGGAAGGGTAACGTATGTGACGTCCACGAGACGGCGTTAATATTTGAAAGCCATCCTCCTGCTGGCTTCTCATCCTACTCCTCCACTCCTCCGCTTTTCCACCTCCGCTCGATGCCGAGTGACACCTCTCGTGCGAGCGGAGGCACTTGACGATTATTTATTTATAGGCAAATGAAGTAGAGGCTCCCATTAATTGATGGGCTCTCAGTGGCCGCCAGTCGGGGGATGACGTCTATCATTTTAATTTACCGCGTCGTTATTAAATCGTCCTACCCCCTCCGGACGAGGAACACGCGAGTCAGGGAGACTGTACGCGGGAGGGAAAATCTCTTTGCCTCGCGAGCTTTGCCGCGGCTGTCTGAGCGCGAAGAAATTTAACTCTGAATGATTTTTGCGTACCGAATATTTATACAAAACCACTCTTATTAGATCAATTAGGCTCCTTCCAACTTTCGTCCGCGCAACCCTATTCGTATCGAGACAGGCTGAAAAGTCTGATTCGCAAATTTACCTTAACCCTGGTAGACGTCGATTAATTAAATTTCCGTGATTTATGTTTTTATTTTCTATCAAATATTGAGTCCGCTATTAACCGATCTCTTCGCAGCCTCCCCGAGTCTCGAGAGGATCTCGAGTGTTAGGTAAAAGCCGCGAGAGCTCCGGTTGTTTTAATTACTTTTTAATTTCTTCCGGAATGGTGAGGCGTGCCTACATAATTCGAGGCATTTTTATTGCGAGTACGAGCCACTTCATTTTGCTGGATAGTTAGTACGTGCGTAATGGTATATGTATATTCGTACCCGCTTTGAATAATATCCAGACCGTGAACAGTCGCCGGTTTTAAGGCTCTAGGGACGAGTACATCACCCAGAACTTTCTGCACGGTCCGGAGAATAGCCGGAGGAAATTAGTCTACGGTAGCAAAACTGAGCTTCTTCCACGGCGGTGCGTTTACTCCTTATTTTTTCCGCCACCTTTCCTCAGACGCAAGAAATACATATATATATATATATATGATTTAATTAAATATACCGTCACTCGCGCGCATAATATTAATATTGCAAGTTGAGGTACAACGTGATGCAAAAGATGCGACATCACATTATCGTATACTCGAAAATAATTTAATATTATTTCGAATACGCATTTTTACAATATTTCCACACTGTTGTATAATATAAAAATAAAATAAGGACATAAACACGATAAAACAATTAATCACATGGCACGAACGCAGACTTTATAAAGACAGTTAACAATTGAGGATCATCTTTATTTAAGCCCAATTCAAATTTTACATTGTGGTTTTCTGTATATCAATACTCTCTTCTATTTATAAAGAGAAAGTACAATATTCTAGGCTACTTGCTCACATCTACGCCATAACGCCAGTAATATATCGATAAAAGATTGACAAGCCTTTCATAAATCTAGATAATAGTAGTATAATCAAAGTCGTCCTGCCGGCGAAAAGTTAGTCTCGCGCAACGATGAAAGGAGGACCTCGTTGTCGTCCGTGGTTTTCGGAAAGAAGGTTGTTCTGGAATGATGAGTGGGGGAGGGGAGAGAGAGAGAGAGAGAGACGCGAAGAGGAGAAGGAACGCTTGAAAGGATGGAGGACGCTCCCCGTCGGCGGGTAAACCCACGATTTATGGTAGCGTCGCGACGTCCGTCTTCACTCGCCGTGACGCCCTTCCACCTACCACTCGAAAAGTCCGATGCGAGGACACTGCCATGCGCAACGGAAAGCCACGTAGTTGACGTCTTCCTGCGCATATTCTCCTCATTCATATAGGATAGGGATAACGCGTCACCAAGACGCAAGCAACATCCTTTTCGCGGGGGACATTATCTCACGGTGACAAATCCCTAAAATGTCCCATTTATGTTTAGTAAAATGCCTGATTGATGTCACACGTGCTTCGTATCGATGCTCCACAACGAGCGCCGATACCAACAGCCACGTTAATAAGATATAATCAGTGTACGTAATTAAGACTATTTCATATGATTTTTTTCACGCGGGTAATGCTATTTTATGAGCATACAGTTTTTTATTAAACGTACAAATGGCATGCAAAGTTTATATATATTCAAGTACTTATTTTTGGAACAGGATATTCGGTTTATTTGTTTAAAAGTTAATATAATTTTGTGCAAATAAACAGCTTGAAATGAGAAATGCGGAATAATATAGTTTTGAAATTCAGGCGCGAGATTATTTCATAAGCTCAACTAAAGAAGCAGATAAACGTGTACATCTCGAGTAACAATGCACTTGACTTAAATATCAATTCAATCATTCCTACTTCTTTCATTCTCTCGTACACGTTCGAGCGTCTTTCCCCGACCTCATCGTTAACGACAATTCCGCGAAATTTCCGCGGTATATTTCATTATTCAGCGCGTAATATTCCGGCTAGTCGCGTTTTACACGAGACCAGCCGCACAATGGATTCATTTTCGGCGATAAACCGTCTTCAGCGCCGCTGAAGCCGCGATCGCGTTGTTACTCGAAAATTCTCGCCGTGAAACGGCGGGACGGGCAATAAGAGCAGAGCGAGAGGAAGAGGAGCCAGCGGCTATCGCGCGTCTCCTCCTCTTTCTTTCTCTATCCACGGGGTATCAGTATGCGCGGTACGATTCGGCCACATCTCGCGCTCATCCCTCGACTTATTGCGGCTTAGCTCCCTCCACCGTAGCACACACGCCATCGTATTCGTCCCTGCGGATACCGCCGTCGCACCCTGAGCACATCCCCGCTGGTACTAGTGGTTCCGTACACGCGCGCCTGGGCTTACACGTCCGCCTTGCGCCCAAAGCCTCTAAATTGTTTCCATCATAAGTCCAGATACTCGCGGCGCATATATACGCCGGGATAACCCTCCGCCGTCTTCCAGGACTCAGCCACCCCCCCCAGTCCTCCGCCGCGAAAGACGCTCGTGAAATACACGAGCCACTCGTCGTGCCATTAACCCCCGATGATAAGCCCCGGCCTACGAACGTGTCCTCTTCTGCTTCTCGCGGCTCTTTTTTATGCCACCTCGCTACGCTACATCGACCCGTAATCGCCCGAATACAATCGGATCGCCGAATTGCTCTTGAAAAGTTGGAACGGCACTTTGGAACGTCCACAATCGCGAGCTCGACTATGTTCTCCGGCCTGTTCATTCCTCGATAACTGATCGGGATTATTTCAAGGATCGACATCTAACGATCTTATCGGGATCCGCGTGGCTATACTGGATCCATAATTCTCGCTCGCTCGCGTTTCAAAGCGTACGGACGTTTTATCCGATCCGCTAGTTTTTTTCTACGTAGAGGTATTAAAGTGTCGGCAGGTGGCATTCTTGCGGCATGATAAAGGATAAAGGTACGAACGATGTTCGAGTTTATTGACAAATATATGCTAGAACGGCATGCTCTTCTTTTAGCGAATAGCGGACAACGATAAACCCAAAATGCACCTCCGTTCGAGAGTTTACGGGAAGTATAAAAAGACTTAATAAACTCCACTCTTGTCGTAAACCCGTTGATTGTAAACGTCGATATCGTTGAGATATTGTTCGTTAAAGTTGAAACTGTATAATCTACCTGTAACGATCGACACCATCTATAATATTATGTGCAATGAAGGAAAATCTGTTACAAATATGTCCCGGCGTACTTGAATACGTAACATATGATTGATTCGCGAAGGTCGTTGAGTAAGCTATATATCTATCCTTTAAACGTGACTTGAACTGGCGCCGTCAAAGTGTCGCAATGCGGTACAGATCTCATACGTGTTTTATGAGCGCCGGCGTGTAAACTCGTATCGGAATAACTGTGTACTCGGTGGCTGAAGGATGGAGACGGGGGATAGCCGCCGGGGGATAGCTGAGGTGTGTACGACGATGGAGTCGGTGTTTACGGGAGAAGACGAGGCGAGCTGGGACGAGAAACGGGACGGGTTGCCGCTGCGCTGGGCAACACGGGCGACGGGCTCAGGGAGAAGAGAAGGAAGGAGCGATGGATGCGAACGCGGGGAGGTTGCTGGAGAGGAAGAGAGAGAGAGAGAGAGTGTGTGTGAGAGGGGGAGGGAATGGAACGGGATGATAGCGAGGTCTGATTACGTATTTACTAGGAGCGGAGGCAAGAGCGGAAGAGAAAATTCGCTCGGTTCCGCGGTTCCACGGACGGCTGTGCGACTATTTGAATTATGCATGGACACGGCTTGCCTACAACGTGTATTGTTTGCGGTACGCGATTCCGATTCTTGAGAGCGACGGTGTACGTATGACGCCGGTAGGAACAAGTAAAATCCCACGTTGGGCTGCACCAGTCCTTGAAAACCGAACCAAAAGCCGTGTTTAAATTTGCATTTCTTTGATTATAATCTCCCTCCGTCTCTCTCTCTCTTGCTCCCTCTTTTTAATGTTGTATAAAAATTTCGAAAATTGACGCTTATTATCAATTTATAAAAATTACAATCCTTACAGTAGAAAATTACAAAAACTACTAATATTACTTATATATCATCTAGAATATTTCAGTTTTCGAAAGTACATAAGTAATACACGATTTTCGGATATTACAAAAATAATCCGCAAATGATTTGTCAAAAATCAATGTGCATACGTCGGCGAGGATTTCATTCCGGCGGACAATACAAATAGGTACAGTGATTCTATAAATTCAACCACTAAATTCCGTCGATGAGAAAAAAATAATGTAATTGAAAAATCAGCATACATTGAAAACTACAGATTCTTGAGCCTTGCTCCACGCCATTTGCCATTATCACCTTTTCGTCTTGCGCCGGTTTTACGCCGCTGGTCGTCGCGATCGTTGTTCCCTTCTGGAAGTCCTCTTCGTGAGAAACGTCACCGCAACTACGGAATGCTAATGTTCTAACACCGCCGTTGCGCTTTGCACCGTAAGCTGCATCGATGCAAAACTCTCTCGGAGGGAGAAACGTGGACTGTGAAAAGCTGCCGATTTCTACGACCGGTGCACCATGAAATTCGATGCGGTAAATCTCGACATTTCAGAAGGCCGTCTTCGTTCCACCGGCAACGGTATTTCCGGTTTCGTGCCCGATACCGGAGTATCGGCGAGCATTGTTTCACGTTGGGTCGCCCGCGTGATTTTTAATTTAGCTCTACCGTAGAAAGTAACTAGAAATGGCAGTGAGAATTGCGAACGTTTCGGGAGTTCGCAATAGTAATGCTAGATTAAACGGTTCTTTCTCTCATACGTGCGTTAACTCTTTATCATCTAAACCATTATATTTTACAAAATTTTATTACTGATAACTAAAGTTCTAATAAATAATTTTTTAATGGTGATTAGCGAGAATTTAGATTTTTCGCGGTCTCGCTGCTTAATTTTCTGCGCTCAAATTAAAAGATTATTCGGTAAAAACTAAAATACTCGTTGATCTTTCAATTCTTTAATTATCGCAATAGACGAAACAATTACATATATTCACGTGTACAGATATTTTTATTACGATATTTCTATACATGGTGCGTGGCTTTTCTCGACGCAATCGCGTAAAAGGTATTTCACTTCTTAATCCGACATGACGCATCGCCAATGCGATCAAGTGACGTAAAGAGTTCGGATTTTGGCCAAGAGACGCAGAAATGCGGTTCGTAAACACGACTTCTCATGTGTACGTGAATGAGAGAGAGAGACTCCGTAATGTTAGTTGCCTTGAGTTTCGTCTCCGGTTGTTAAGCCGCGAGACGAATTCCCCTGGACGCGCCTCTTGCTAACGCTAACACCACACCTAATCTCCCTTTCGCCTCTCTTTCATCCATTTCAACTATACAGCTTTTCGCTGCCGCACTATGGCGAAATGCTCTTTCCGTGCATTAGAACCTTTTCAACAGCGAATCGCCATCACGGCTGCGCGTGGAATGCTCGGATCATAAACCAAGATGCTTCGCCGTGAGCTAATTATTCAGCCAAGTTAGAGAAAAATGTATATAAACAATGCCTTTAGCCTTCCCACCTATATGTAAATATACGTTATATTTTTATATCGGTACAAATTATCTATCGAAAGGAATTAATTTTCTCACCGCATCTTTGTGACATATAGATGTGTAGATTTTATGTAGATTGCAATAGAATGTGACACGCTAACCATGTAAAACGAAACAACGCAAACGGAAAAGAGACGTAAGTGAACGAGGGAAAAAGAATCGAGGGCGAAAGAATTGGGGAAAAAAAAGAAATCGACAGTCTACAGGAACTTATGAAAATTTAGCTAGCAACAGAATCCTAAATCTCATTAAAACACGGAACCCGCCGCGAGGTCGGCCGGCGAGGACGTGCCGGGGCTACGAGCGGGGCGAGGGAGGGGGGGGGGTAGGGAGAATTTGAGAACGGCGGAGGGCTAGCGAGGGAGCCGCTGACTGCAGGGATGCCACCCTAATTACCTCTGGCTCGATAAAAAAAACGAATTAAAGAAAAGAATGAGGTGGGGCTGCTCGTGACAGCCAGCTAATCGGGGTGTTTAAGAGTCTACACTGATCGCCAGGGCCTCGTTAAAACCGGGCGAGGAGGGTAGGGCTCTCGCTGCCTTATTTTTGCCGGGCGTGATAATGGGGGTTGCTGGCAGGGCAAGCTGATGGCGTAGGCGGCGGCGGAGAGCGGGTGGGATGGCAATGAGAAAGAATGCTGAATCGCATAGCCGCGGTTATGATTTACGGTGCTAGGCCCCGCGCCACTTTGCATACCGATCAACGCCGAAATCGGCCGGTTATTACGCGATGGTCACTGGAAACTTTCGTGATTCATCGGTTACTTGCGAAAAATGGCTACGAAAAATTGCGGCGACGACTACCGCCAATTTCGGACTAATTAACCCCGCGACTAATGCCACTCTCTCGCCAGACACTCCCGCACGAAACTTATATTGGCGCAGTAAATTTCCGCGCGCATAAAGAAGCGATTATAACGTATTTATTACACCGTTCGATTGTAACGTGCCGCTTCCAGGCTTTAAAAGTGTAAAGATCGACTTCAATAATTGGAGCGTAATAAAGCTACTGAATTACATAAGTGGTAAGAAAGTCAATGCAATTGGAGTAAAAATTTGCGCGAATGAAAGACAATGTTTGTCCATGTTTGTAATATAAAATGCAAAAGCAGTGTCTCGCTTGAGATGAACAACCTCGGCGAAAATCGACCATCTCGACAACAAAAACTAGAAAGAGAATATCATGCTTTTCCGTAACTAACGAGGAGGACCTCTCGTAATTAAATAAAGTTACTTTTTCCCGTCCGCCATTATCTCTTATCTAAGCGTCGTGACACCGCTGCGACGGTCGACCGAGGCGCGAATCCCGATATTTTATTTATTTAGATGCTGAGATGAGAAAAAGTAATCAAGGGTGCGCTAATGGAAGGCCGGACTCTTCCCCGTTTCTGTCGGTGAACTTTTTTTTTTGTTTCTGTTTCTCCCGGCCTCGCGCGCCCTCCTGACTATCCACCCTTCCACCCTCCGTCCTCATCCTCTCTCCCTACCCCTTCCGTCCCATCGCCCACTATAATTACGCACCGACCGAGCTCTCGTGCACCGCCTCGCTCCGAATAAATAACGCAAATGAAACTTGTCTACCTCACTGGTAACGACAGCGCCTCCACGTTTGCTCGACGCGATATGTTCCATAAACGCAAATGTAAGCTTCAATTAGACAAGCGTGGTAATTGCTGGATCGTTAACAAAGTGATTAATTAACGAGCATCGCTTATTCACAGCGCGCTTCTCATAGATGAACGTTCGAGATTATCTTTGTCCAATTGTTTTTCCGTTATTCTCAGCCCGTTTTCAAATTAAAAACGTCTACTACAATACGTATTTTACTATTTCATCGAAAATGCATTGTTACAACCAGGTGGCTCACAATAAGTCTCGCCTATTAATAATGGGTCTCTCCTTCCTTCCCTTTCATTAACACTTCGATTTTATAATCAGCCTCGCACTCCGCGCCAGTCGTGCACCTTCTCTTTCGACGACTTCTTAATTTGCCACTTCGCTCGCATTTTTATCTCAATATAAAATGTATCTGCCGCAGACCCCGATTGCGTCGTTCCGCGCTGGTGATACGTCAACTGGTCGATTACCGACATCAATTATTGATACACTCAACGATATCCAGCTACATCCGGCGTGAAACGACGTGCGCGCTCGTCTCTCGCGGACTTTTATTGCTCGCGCGAACAATTTTTTTCCCCCGAGCCCCCGTCGCTTTTTAAATATTAGATTTTAACGTGGCGCCAGCGTTCCGAATCTGTTATTGGCTGAAATTGAAAGGGCACCGTATTCCGCGACACACGGTTTTCACTGTTTTCCTTTCGATGTCACTATTGTCATCTGAACGAACGTATCGAAATTAACTTCATATTTTCCCCTTAGATTCTTCTACCTATCTATCTCGTCCCCCCCCCTCTCCCCCCCCCTCACTCCTTCCTCTCCCTCTCTTTCATAAACCCGAATACGGACATTCGCATTGCACAAGGAAATTGAAACATCTACCGCCTCGAAGCAACGTGAAACCATGATTTAGAGAACGGTTTGAGTTATGTATCCTCCTATATTAAAGTATTTCAAATGCAAAACCATTTCGCACGCTTACGCCGCTACAACGGTAGTTTCCGCTACGAGTCTGCCTGTTATCATTGACATTATAAGCAATTTTTGACTCGTAACGATTACCAGATTCTCAGAGAAGGAAATATTACTCGTGCGTAAAGACATAGTAAAGAAACTTTTTTTAATGTTTCCTCAGCGAAATAATGGAACCAAATAATTATTTAATATAAAATAATGTAAGACTTGTGTTAGTTGAGACTCAGTTTGTTTGAATTAATTAGGAAATAGGATATAAATGAATTAATTGTGCATAATAGTTTGCCTTCATTCAACAGCTGAAGTAAAATTGTAGAGACAAAATAAATTATTGTTGTCCGCGGTCGCAAACACGGTTAAAATTGAGTGACATTGTTAAAAATGATCGATTTGTTACTTGGATCCGGCCTGCCGGAAATCAGGATATTATGATGCGCGAATCATTTATCAATTATCGGACAGCGATTTAATTGTTTCCGATCGCTACGTTAATACTTGAGAATATTTATGTGTGTCCAAGACTGACTTCGCGGAGAGGCGACGTCTCACTCGGTCTAAAATCGAATTTGTTTCTCGCGGCGATCCATTATCGAGGCCCTCCCATTCTCTTCCGCCCGAGAGGCCTCAATTCTATCTATTTCCTTTTTTTTCCTCGAGTCTTCGATGAGCGCGGGACGAGGAGGCTCGCGCACGTATATACGCAGGTAGCAAAGTAGCAACCGAGCGAAGGATGGACCATGCATTATGTATAATACATCACGTTATTGGTTCCCTCAGTGATTCCACCCCTTGCCGGTGTTATCGTGTACCGCGGCACGGCACGGCACGGCCTAGTAAAACATAAGCATTGGGAAACGATAAATAAGAGAAACGTGGCCCGCATACCGCGCGCTACGTTTCGCTTTCCCGCTGAAGCCCGACAGAGGGAAAATGTCCTCGTCCTCTCCCTATCACTCTCGGCTCTTCCAGCTCCCGCGCTCGGAGTCGTCTCTGTTTCTCACGCCCGTCTCGGTCGCGGCTCCGTTCCGTTCCGATTTTGTCTCCTGGTTTACGAGGGTAACGGCATCCACCCTAGACCACGGAAGCGTCGTCGGGGCTTTCCATCGAATTCTCGAGCACCCTCGAAAGGACAAACCGAACCACCACTTTTCGATTCAACCCCTCGACCTATCACGTATGCGTACCCCGGGACCCCTACGGTGATACTACTACATGCTCTTCCGATATTACGCCAAATTGTTTAGCTTATTTGTAAGGATTTATCGTGGGAGTCCGCGAGGAAATCAGCCGAGCAATTTAAATGATGCAGTAAACCGTTGAAAATAGACATTTCACATTTATAGAATAACGGAAAAGGTACCAGCGGTTTTTCCAAGAAAATTCACATACTAATTCTCACTTTTTATTCACAATTTTCTGGAAAAAAAGTTTAATTTCAATCCGGTACGGTAGTCGTGAACAACTCAATGTAGCGTTGAATAAGAAGTGAGAAGTAATGAAAGGAACCTTAGGGCTCTGGTATAGCTATAACAACTGTGGTTTCTATCGAATTACATTTCGATATCGTTGCCGAAGATATTGTTGGTGAAATCGAGTCACAAACAAAGCAACGGCACTTTCACCGTCTCCAGTAAAAGAGATCCGGTATTGCCGTACATCATCGCGAAGGGATGACAAGGCGTGATGATAAAAGAGGGATAACAGCGCGGAGGATGAGGGCGGTGAGGGTCGTATGTAATATCGGCATTAGGGAATATGTCAACATTCATCACGTTATCAAGTTGGCCGCACACACTGCGTGTTGATACACAATTATGCGTGGCAGCGCGCAGCACTCTCGCCGTTCTTCGGCGCTGACGGCCGCCGCTGGAAGCGAAGGATGTGCCGGGAAGGATATACCGGGCTAGCGAACCGCCATCCCTCGTAAGGCGAAAGACCATCGGACGTTTGCCATACCGGCGCACCACCACGTGCCACGCCTGGTGATCCATGACTCCTCCGAGAGAGAGACAGAGAGGAGTAAGAGTTAGGGAAATAGGTTCGGAGAACTTGTTTGCTCCGTCCCACGGGCGACCGACTCCTCGGCGGGAATACGGAATCGTGCGCGTAACGGCATGTGTTGAAATTGCAAACGGAGAGGGATTCTCAGCGTTCGGGCTGCGAGCATCCGGTTCGTCTCGAGCCGCTTCAAGATCGAGGCTCCGGATCTATCGAGCGCCCGCGGTATTTCCTCCGGACGTTTCAAATCAGATTACAGTACCCGCGCCGGCATCGATATGACTGTATCGATATCTTATTTTTAAATTAGAGAATCAAATGCAGTTTTTATTTCGAGAAAATAGCGAGCCCGACAAATTTATTATACGTTGAAAACGGATCAATGATTTTGTGTCACGGAAGCAAGAAAAGGGAAAAATAGAAACTCGAGAGAGAGAGAACGATAAGCGAAAACTCATTGAGAATTCATGCGATATATACGAGAAGGACTCTGAACTGAAGATCGAGCTACGACGGGATTGCAGAGGGAAGGGACGAGCGCGCTGGTGCTCGTGTATAGAGAGAACAAGGAGAGTCGGGAACAGAAGGAGAAGGAACTATGGAAAGGGGTGGTGGGAGAGCGTGGTGACACTCTCATTTCGGAGAGAATTTACAAGCAGCCCCCTCGCGTGCCTCGCATAGTCAGACCTAGTCCGACCTCTTATATATATTGCTGAGCGTAGCCAGCAGTCTGGCATAGTTAAGTGCGCTTCTACTAGATGTACCTGAGTGCTTACGAAATTCATTGACCTCGAGAGCGGTTGTCGCGGAAATAGTTGAGCAGAATGATCTTGCGCCGTCCTATTGCATAGCTAAGACATATTATTAATTCTACATACGTTCTCAGCGTCAATTTCTTGCTTAGTAATGATCTCGCAACCGATGCCTTAGACCGACGCGAGAATTTTGGGTAAAAATTGCTTGTACGAAAATCAGCTGTACACACTACCGTAGTATCAGCCGTACGTTAATTACCAGATAGATATCTGCCAATTAAAAATACAGATTGGAGAAAAGCAGTAATCGCATGCATCTTTAAAGTAGTAAAGAGAAAGATTCATCGAATTCCTTCTGATATTCGCCGCATCCTGTTGCAATAATTTTCAAATTAAGATTACGATTTATCGATAGCTTTTTCCCAGGTGCATCAGACCCCCCAGGTGCATCAGACCCCCTGTTGCAATAATTAACAAGTCAAGTATTTATAGATACAAACATGTATGCCCAACTCTTCTTGAATATTTTCTACGTGATCTTCAATGGCAATCCCGCCATTTTAAATATAAAAGACACACGAATGGAGGGGAACGAGATAAAAGATCCGCGGTATCTTATACATGGCGCAGTTGATATCGTAGGAAAAGTACGAGGGTGAGTCCCAAGCGCGATACCAAGCACCTTACAGGTTGCCACGATTACCTGGGGGTGCAGGTGGTCGAGTTGGTGTCGGTACCACCCCGCGCCGCCCCCCGCGTCAACATTCAGCGATCCATCTAGCGCCCACCCATCCCTTTGTTTTCCTCTCGCTCGCACCCATGATCGCCATCGCTCTCAAACTACCTCATTGCCCCCGGGCACGCAATCATTATGCTACCCCTGCGATACCTCCGACCGACGGGTGGGCCACGCCAGCGGAATCGTTGCGCCATTATGGAAGTTATGTGGGCGTGCACGATTGCAGTTTGCTCCTTGCCAACTTTATTTACGAATTGGATCGCATGACGATACGGCCTTACCGGAGTTAGATGAAACGTAAAACGATGCCTGACCCGCTCTTCGATTCCTGCAGAAATCTTATCAACCAATCTACATCGCGATGATGCGCCGAGGTCTCCTCGCTGACACGCTTGTATTTAATTAAACTTTCGCGGGGAAACGCCGACTACGAATTGCAATATGTGTTCCTTTTTACGAATAACAAGCATTAATTATTGCACTCGAGTTATGACATTTGGGAAACTGTGACAATATTTAATATTAATGTCGTGGATAAATTAATATGAATAATGTAACCTCGTCTTTGATTTTACTTATGAAAAAAATGAGTGGAGAATATTTTACAAGGATACTCCATGTCTACAAATATCCAGATATTTATTCTACGTACTTTCCTTTTTGAGGAAGCCTTGATATTTACGAAAACGTCAAAAGGTCGGTTGTGGACAAGATGCGCTAACATACGTAACGTATATAGGTGGTTGGATACCGTTGCGGGCCAAGAATATGATAGGATAGGACAGGACTGGTATAGAGCCGGCGACGTTGGAGGGTATGGGAGAAGGTACGTGTCGCCGCGGGGTAAACTTACATGCATATCCTGAGGGAGGCCGCGCGGCGTCAGGTTGGCACAAGGGTGGCAGAAGTTACGGCGTCTCGACGACGCCACTTCCTAAGTCTGCTCTAGCATTACCGTCTAACCTACCTACTTACCACCCTTGCATCCGAGCTAGAACCCTCGATTCTATCCACCCTCCAACCACTCTCTCGCTGCCGAGCAGACTCTTCTTGGTCCCAGCCGGTGCCTCGGAGCTACTTTGAGCTGCTCAAAGCGGCACCGCCGTCTTGTGCTCGGCGCAGTTTCGTACGGAGGCGAGAACGCGAACGCAGCCTACAGGGTTGTAGAAACAACATGGCGCTTCCAGAGTCCGTCGCAAGAGTTGGGCGAGACTCGCTGGAACACGCGGTGAGGTCGTCCCGGAACAGACGAATTTGATGTGCCTTCCGGGCTAACGCGGTAACAAGTTTCCGGCAAGTTTTCTCAGGGTGGGTAGGGGCGGGCCGCGGGTCGGAATATTAAATTTGTTTAACAAGCCACCCGCTCTTACTTCGACTCCGCTAATTCCGCGTCCTCCGTCCGGCTTCGGGACGGCGGTGCTTCTTAGAGCCGAAATTAAATTTCGTCTAATTAACGACCAGACGAAATGCGCCAGCTCCGAAATTTCTAAAGCGCCAACATGCTCCGGATGATTCATCGAGCCATTTTGAATTCGGGCGAGTGAAAGATGCGAATACACAAATCCGGTACAACAAGGCGACGATTTCGATACAAAAGACAAATCGCTGATACAAGAGTGTCACATTTTTTTTTCTGTACTGCATATTCACTCGATCTCGTAGAAACTACTCGAGCCTTTTGCCATATGCTCTTGCGAGAGCAAATTGACATTTGTCTAATTCGCCTGCCGATCCGGAGTCGTTCGACAAGAAAGAGTGCGCCGAGAGAAAGGGGGATATCTTCATCCATATCAATTACTCCGCGATTAGATGGATGAAGATACGGAGGTGCAGCGTTCGAATCGTAGCCTCGAAGAAGAACAGTTGTTTGTGGGGCGGCAAGGGGAAAAGAAAAGAACCTTGTTGAGCGAAGGCACGGGAAGAGATTCGCCGTGATTGACAACATTGACTGCCACGGCAGCGATCCTGATTCTTTGATTGAGCGCTGTCGCTCTTTAGATAAGAAACGGCCTGGCGAATATCTTAATGAGTAACCGCCTACGGCAATCCCTCTTGCCTCTCCCGACGTATGCGTTTTACGTACTTAATTAATCCGCTGGGGCCTATTTACACCGCGCGGTATCGATCCCTCGTTGACACTGCGAGGCGGATCGGCGCGGACCGGCTGCCAATTAATGCGAGCAATCGATCTTTCCTCTCTACGTCTTGTCAGGTCACTCTCTTGACTAGTTATTCGCCTCTTAAATGGGTGAATTGGATCGACGACTTCTGGAAATTAAGATTTGTGTTCCTTGACCTCGTCAATCATACAAGATACGGTCAAATATATTTATAATAATAATGTTCTTGTTATTGCAAGTTTGGAAATTTTTTAAGATTTTTACGTTATGCTATTCTTACTTTCAAATACTTTATTTAGATTTAAAATAATATTTCTTACACATCGAATCGTAAACTTCAATTTAAATGTGCATCGACAGATGTATAGAGATAATATTCACTGCCCAAAAAGGGCATTTTGATGTAAACTCTTTAAACGCCGAGGGGAGCTTTTCTCTATCTATCTCGAATTTGTACCTGTTCGTAAAAGAATCGTAGAAACGCTGACGATTTGGTAATCGCTGATCGATGGGGCATGCACAATCGAGGTAACGGAATCTCAAAAACGAGTTCGCGCTCTCCAAGAAGGGAACACGAGAAACGAAGGCCGAAAGGAAAGGCGAAGAGTCACACATATGTGATATATGTGAAACGCTCTTATCTTGTCGATCAAATAATTAACAATGTAACCAAGCGGTACCGGCAAAACGACAAAGAAAAAAGGACTGGCACGTAAAAGAGTACCTTGATCAAAGAGATCGGAGCCAAGTCCGGAGATATCGCCGAAAGAAAACTAAGGGACAATCAGAGTTCGGCCGGCCGATCGTCCAATCGTCGCGGGACCATTCCTCATCGATGTCTCCTTTCCGCGGTGTTGTTCGTTAATTACCCATTAATTAGCAGTCCCTTAATTCACCCGCTTTGATCACACATAATAACGTAGAATATGTGGTCGAACTCGAATGGAACCGCGTCGATATCGTGCCCGCTTCTTCTTCATCTACCTCTCAATCGTGTTCTAAACCGTTTAATGTCGGCATCGCTGATATTAACCCGATTACTTTTATTCTGTCGTATATTAAATTATTACGGAACAATTACATATGTATTTTGACTGTTTTTCGTTACTATTTGAACTTTGTTCAAAGAATTTATCCAGCCTTAATATATATAATATTTGTAATGATGCGTAAACTTTCGCGTTTAACGTAATCATAAATTATTCCGAAGCCTCCTGTTTTAACGTTGGCGAAATACTTTAGTTTTTTAAAACGTACATTATTTAGCAAGGCGTATATTATTTGTTAGATTTGGGAAGATTACAAAAGAAAGTATTGTTAACAATGTCCGTGAGATGATGTCCTATAATAAATGTCTAAGAAGCGTAAGGAATAAATGAAAACTCATACGAAGAGAACGTGATTCATGCGGAAGGATGTCTCTGATATTCAAGATAAATGCACACCGAGATTGAGATGCACGTTTAGAATGGTTCAAACAGCGAAAAGCGATCGCTTCATAAGTCAACACCAATCAGGAAAACGTCGCTTCGGTCTGGTGGCGCATCGCACCGATGGAAAGAAATACAAAGACAGAGAAACCAGGACGGCGAAGCGAAACACAGAAGAGATATATAGACTCTTATTTTGTTCACGATGGGGCTGGCGACTCGCCTGTGATTTGAAGGGGAAGGAGAACGAAAGAGAGCAAAAGCAAGAGAGAATGAGAGAGAGAGGGGGGAGGGGGAGGGAGGAGAAAGAGACAGAAAGCCCGGATATAATGGTACAAAGCCTCTTTGAATCTCCGAGACGCACCGCCCCGCACACGGGACTTTGCTATCGACGATCTGCTGCATCGTATGCAAATCTTTCTTCTTATAAACATCAACCTCCGCGAATCTTAGGTGCTCCTCTGACCACTGCGCTTCCTTGCCTCTATCACTCCGTCTCTTTCGCTCGCGTCTGCCCAGCGGCTTCTTGGGCTGGCATATGACGTCGCGGCATGACGAAGATGCGGCCTGTCTTGTGCGATAAAGAGAATAACACACACATTGAAATGGAGAAATCCTAAAGTTGTCTTCTACGACTTCCGTAGAGAAAATCGAGTCGACGCAATAAGACGCCCGCTTTTAATACAAAGTACGACTAATTGAAACGTGTATACTGATTACGCATTAATCAAATAGATTCTTTTCAACTTCATATAATTTTTTAAATTATTCAATTGTGGTCTGTCGTATTTAAATACTTGTGAATAATACTATTGTATTTTAATAGAGTACTATTACGAGATTTGTGTGCAATAACATTACTTAATGCTATTATGTTTACGATCCTAACTAGTGATATCAATTAGTGTGCATAATCAAGAAGTACCTTACGCCGGAGACTTTTCCTTTAATCGTGACTTCGCAGTTCCTCTCTAATTAGCTAATTTTTCATTAATCTCCTTTAATTAGCATATACGGTTTCGCCTCGTTATTATAGAAGCTGAACGTGATGTAGGTACTAATTAACGTGCACCTATTGTAAGTGTAATAAAGCCGACATTAGATACAATTCGATGGAATGCGTCCTTAATTATCTCGCTCTGTGCGCTTTAACACAGTGTGAGATCCGTGGACCGAGTATATTCCGCAAGATTCGATGCCGCCGCGCTTCGACGGGTCTTTTTCGAAATCGCAATAAATCTCGAGTTAAACGGGCAAGCGGGATTGCTCATTTCTTGCGGTAGAAGTTCATGGAGATGAGGACCACCGCGCGAAACGATCGAACGTGTTTAAAGTGTAATTTAATGCAACAGCATGCAGGTGTCAGTCGGGTAGATACCGCGCATTGCCAAAGGCATCGACAATGGGAATCGAGCTTCGAAGAAGCGCCGTGCATTTTGATGGGTCTCTGATCGTCCATCCTCCGCCTCCTCCTCCCTTTCTGTCTCCCTCTCTCTCTCTCTCTCTCTCTCTCTCTCTCTTCCTCCCTGCTTTTGCCTGGTTGTCGCCATTGTCGCACAATGAGACACGTATCATTCTTATCCTGCCACATCTTGTCACGAAGACGTTGTACTTGAAGCGTCGCGCCGATTATAACAATTTGTTCGCGCCGTCGGGGGCAGGCCTGACCAGATTGTCAAATGAAACGTGCTCCTGCTTGGGAAGAACCTCGTCTTTTTCAGACTGGTCGGCGTTATCGTTATAATACGCTTTCGTTTTGCCATTGCTCGATATCGAGAGGAGGAATCGATAAATTTTACATACACTCGTATACTCGGTGTACAGTAATATTTCATTTATAAATCATCTTTCCTCTTTATTATGAAAAGAATTTAATTGCATTTACCGTATATTTCGTGAAATATAATATCTTAATAATAATAATTTATTATAATATGATTAATTATAGGTCTCTCGGTATTAGTTTGGATATCACAATCAGGAAAGCCCTGTTTCCTCTTTTGTCATTGAAACAAATCCAAGCGCGGCTCGTTAAAACGTGCAAATTGTTATCCGTTGTTTGTACCGTGGCTCAGTAATTATTGCGAAATTAATATTTATGAAGTATGTCGGCGCACACGGATCCTGATTAATTGTCGAATTAATTCGATAATTAATTGCAATATAACAAAACAATAATTATCACGGGATTAATGTTTGTTAGGTATATATTGTTCGGATGCGTTTCCAATGGTCGTTGCGATAAAAAAAAAAAAGAGGAAAGGCCACAGTCAGATTACGCGAAAGTGCGGTGAGAAGCGTGATTACGCCCGGTAAATTCTCCCCTTCGGCGCAAAGAGGAAAACGTTATTCTTTAATTACAGATGACAAATGGTTCGTTTCGGTTATACGGCCGGGATAAAGCGCGACGAACGGACGGGTCGTACGCACTCGTTATTTCGTACTTGGAACATGGCGAAATGGGGGACACGACGGACTACGCAATAATACTGGCCTGAAAAAGCTGAAAAAGAGGGCCAGAAGGGCAGCCATTACTTGCGACGCTTCGCTTCCAAACGATCGCTATTTATCTCGTCGCAACTAGCGAGTTTATGCAAAGAGTCCTCCGCCAACAAGTCGATGATTCGCCCAATATTTGTTAAAGTTATAAACTTATAAACAAACGATAGTTTGACGGTACAATCGTATTATACGATACAATATTTCAACATTCCTTTTTTAATGTTATCACACTTTCTTGTCCTCAATGAGAACATCTCAATTTACGTATTTCATGGAAATGATGAATACTTTTTTAAAAGTAACAAATGCCTTTTGGTACGACGGCAAACGTATGTAAAGGAGGGTCGAAAGGTGAACAGAGATGAAAACGAAGACAATGTACGTTCCTGTCGCCACTGGACAAAGATATCACGCGGGACGTGGAAGTTTGCTGCGAAGGTCCAACGCCTGTCTTGTGCCATTATTAATTGCAATTAGTATTTTTAGTAACAGCAACGCCGGCTTTCGATTTACGCGTCACAAAGACAGCGGTGATTTGTTTAACCAAAAACGTTTTGAATACATCACGCAAACTTGTTTCTTTTATATCTTATGCCTTTAGCATGTGACAATTTCTTGCAAAATTTTCTAACTTGAGTAAAATTCTTTCACAAGACGAGTCATTTATGTACTGTCCGTCTTCCATAATATTAATCAATTATTATAATACATAAGCCTTTTATCTCTCTTAGTCATAGTTACAGATTATAACTAGAAAATATTTTCTATTTTCTTGGTAAAGAAGAGAGAATGCGAAAAGTGTTTTCGATTTTTCTTTCATTAAACTCTTTTTTTTACCGATCGTTAGCTAAGTAGATATATATCTATAAAATACGAAGGAAGCACAGAGTTAGTTGAGTTACATAGTGGACGATGGTCGATCCAACGGCCATTAGTTCGGGGAAAACAGAGCCATACTTTACTCGAGGGGCGTCACTCTTTTTCCAGCGTCATTCTGCTTCTTTGTGCGGCAAAAGTCATAATGTTTTCTGTCAGAAATATCTTGAGGATTGAAGAAAGTAGCTGTGCCGATTACGCGCTTAAAGCATTATTTACAGCCTCTGTCTCACAATGAAATATATGTGTATAGGATATTTCGTAAATTTTGTCAATACGATTCATATTTAATATTGCAAAATTATTTTCGTAAGCGGTGTAATAAATAAAAGTTTCTGTCGAAATGGCATGCACGCTGACGTATGAGTAAATCTGTTAAGGCCACAGAATATAATATGATAAATATGACAACACTATGAATGCGAATATTATGCTAACAACGGAAGTTTCCCAGACAGAAGTCGCGCGTTGCGAGATTATTAGCAATCGAAAGAAAGACAGACTGTATGCGTTGCGCGTTCTTCCTTTCGAGAGAATCTCTAACGCAATGTAGGCAGTTTTACGACATGTAGAATATAGCTCGGTAATATAGTTTATTTGTCGACGAATAGTTCGCAACAAAAAGAATATCCAGGTTCAAACCCTGGCTGAGGTATTATTTTTCGCAATAGACTTAAAGTTATTTAGACAACGTCCTGTCTTGGCTCTTACTCCTTTATTACTTCGTATACCTATTCTCCCATTAGAGCCTTATAAATTTTATTATAATTGTTTAAAAAGAATATTTACACAAACGTTAAAACAATCGCGTAACTTTCATATTCAATTCATTCAATTTCTGTACTACACATACGTCATCACTTACCATTTATTTCGACGCTTTAAATGTTATCTGCGACAATTTGTAGACATAAATGTTGATAACCAATGAGTACAATGTAATAAGCGCAACAGTATCTGACAAAAGAACGCCGTAAAACTTGAGTTATCTATTAATTACTCTTTTAGGATGTAACTGCTGACACAATCTGTACGTGTAACTTTGCGTTATAGCCGCGAAAGGTACGAACGTCGTACCCTTTTTAATTTTAATTAGGATTAGAGAAATCCCGAAGCAGATAAATTTGCTGATATACGAAAATTTTATGAAATTAAGAATCTCTCCATCTTTCGGCGTTTTGCATATTTGTTGCAATTTATTTCGCTAATTCTCTCGGCGTGTATGAGTCTCGGGCCTCGCAGGCAAAGCGAGCGAACGATCGAGACACCAGGGGTCCGTCAAAAGCTTCGTCCGGGATAAGTTGGCCGGGGAACGGGCCCGTTTAACTGACAATAAATTCCCGATTCCAGTCTCACAGCCGCGACGTGTCTTCCCGGTCCTCTCTTTCGTGGCGGGGAAATACAAAAAGGCGATTTTGCGACCGGCGAACGAGTTCTCCTCTCGGTATATCGGGAGAACCTGAAGAAACTCAACGGAAAAAGGAACACATAGGGGCAAAGGACGAAAAAGCGTCGAACGAATAAGCGGGAGGAAACGGGGGAGGGAGGGGGGATAAGAAAAGGAAGAAAAAGGAAGAAAAGGGAAGAGAAAGAAGACGAAATGGAAGACGCAGAGGAGAGAGACGGAGAAGAGGACGCGGGAGCGAAAATACCCGGGAAGAGGAAGAGAGGAAAAGGGAGCGGGGGCAGGGGGGTGGGAGAGGAAGGGGTCGGACGTTCGTTAAATATACGAGTGTATTGAAATTCCGCCTCGAGACGGAGCGCGATGGGACCCGCTCGTTGTGGAAGGACAAGATCGCATGACGGCTCGAGGGCTTGGGAGCCACCCGCTGTTTTGAATACGATCCTTCGTCCGTAAGTCCTCCGCCACGGTGTTGCCGCGGCGTGTACAAGCGAGCCGCCCGTATATACGCTCGGACACCAGAAGGACCGTCCTGGCCCGAAGACGACAACGACCCGACGCGACTCTCAGGTACGCATACCGTCGTCCACTCTAATTTGAATGTAACAACGTTCCGTTCGGCCGCAACCCGATACCATCTCGAAGCGCCCCGCGCCGTTCCGGCGACCGCGAGGAACGGCCGGCTCCGTCCTCTATCGTCCCTTTCTCCTAGTGTCGCCTTCACGCTGTTTCCTCCGTTCCGTCATTCGAGCCAGCGTGCGCAAAAATAATTATCCCGCTTGGTCCAGTGACGACGAGAGAGCGTGGAAGCCTATCCGCGCCGTTTTTATCTTAGTTTTCATTCTTGATGCTATATGATATTTAGTATACTCATATTTATAATATATTTCCGCGTGATTAGGATACATGTATCCATCCGTGGAGCGCATAGCGATGACGTATCTCCGGCGGCTCTCTCGCGGCTTGACTCCCGACCCCGCTCTCGCTCGGGTTCGTCGCGCGCGCGAATAACGCGGCGTGCCTCAAATAAATCTTGATCCATTTGTCCATCCACGTCGCGCGGTCCAGTCAATTCGTCGCGATAGCGCAGAAAGATGGTCGTAGCTCCGCGCGCAGGCGGCAACGCGCGTTGTTTACACGTTTGGTCATGATGGTGTTTGGTTATATTACATGCAGAATACGTGATGACGGGTACGTGTCTCCGGGATGATTGACGGACGATACACGTCGTCCGTCGCATCGCAATGCAGGACATCGTCCGGCTTCCCGGTAGCCGCATGATGCGAATCGGCAAGTTCTACTTGCCTCTTTCTCTCTTTCTCCCCTTTTGCCACCCCTCTATCTCTCTTTCTCTTCGTCGAACGAGACGTGGGATACCGAAGGAGCAGTCAAGAACGGAGGAAGACGGAGGGTCCTCCGCGATTCCGAATGCACCGCTGGTCCCGCTGCACCGAGGCAAGGACGATCTCTTATCTCCGGCTGGATTCTATTCCAGGAAACTCCAGGGCATCGCGCCAAATTACTATAAATAGACGCTAATCGATGTGGTGGGAAAAACGGCTGGATGCGAAACGAATACCACGCGCTCCGCGTGCGGCGGGACCGTCCAGGACACAAGACTTCTATGTGCCACTAGACTGCTACCATCGAGCTGAAAAGTGAGGCAAGACTTCCGCCATGTCTTGTTAGGTGAATAAAGTAGCATAAGTCGGCGTGTCACTGACAGACCGATGCACACGTACTACTCTCTTCCCACTTTTCAGCTCGAAGATAGCGGCCTAGTAGTATATAGAAGTCTGTGGTCCAGGCGGATGTTCACCGAATCGTGTCGCGATCTTGGCGATTTGGACGATTTCAGCGGTTCGGCCGCGTCACGGGCGTCACTCGTTTGGATCACGATTATCGCAAAGTATAAGATTAGCGGACGATACGAGAGAGCGTCTTGTTTGCAGAATCCTAATCTCTCGACTCGCCGGTCTAATCTGTTCTAAGCTGTTTTCAGACCAAAAGTACCGTCGCGGTATCCTAAATCGAAACTGGGGAAAGACACGCGGTATCGCGAATTCATATCGCCGATGTAAAATATTCGAGTTCGAGAGTCGAATCGTATTGAAAATAACACGTGACAGGTTTCTTTCTACCATCAAGAGGGCAATGTCGATGTCTATCGTTAATTAGCCGCTGACAAGAGGCCGCCTCGTGTCTGGGATTCGTTTTTGCGAGCGGTATAAAGTAAGCTACGTCAAGCGGGGCACGGCTAGACAGGGAGAGGAGGCCAGTCGATTGCCAAATGGAAATATGTAATCCCGCCCGCCTGCCGACGATCCGCGGACAGCAGAGGACAGGCTTCAGAAAATGAGTTTCCCGGCGCAGCGCGCGATGCCGTGTGTAACATCAAAAGAGACCCCGGGGCGCGCCTGGTAACGTGTACATATCTATATATTATACATGTGTCGCCGTATTTGCTGCAGTGTCGATGAACGCGGACGTTGGAGGATCGTTCTTTGACTCGGCGATAATTATCACGTCCGTCCCGCGATTCTTTGCGGTGACGACGCGCAAGCCAGGTCGACGGCGCAGGCAGCTAAATTAAAATCGGTATTGCTTCTGGACACGAACTTACGGGAGCGAATGCGATATTTCGTATATACCCGGCCATGGTGTACGTCGACGATACCTGGCACTCTTCGCCCTTTGTGTCTCAACAGATACGGATTTCCGATCGGATAGATTTATCGACGCGGCATCCGGCGACGGTCGCTACTTCGGCGGTACACGAAACAGGAGACGTTTCCGCGTTGCGCCGTTACAACCGTGTCTTTAATCGAGTTTAATCGCTTTGAAACGTCTAGATTCGAGCTCGACAACCAATCACGACTCCGCGAATAACGAAACGTTCGCCGTGGTATTTTCCCATCGCCGGGTTCTGGTCAATTCGTGTAGGGGTGCAAAGTGATGCCGCGAGAGCATAGCGCAGCTAACACGATTACAGACAATGGATTGGCGCTCCGTATATAATTCGCGTGACAGCGCGCAGTCGATAAAAGTGACCTTACGAGACGCTATATTTCGCCGAAGACCCAGAATCATTACGCTTTCATTTCTCCCGAGACACAGTACGTTCATTTTCGGGCAGATTTTAATTAAAACTTTAATCAGCGCGTCTGAGACGCCCAGACGCATATGATTGGCATGCATGTAATTCAAACATTACATATTTTAACTTTTATTATCGATCAGTGGTGAATATCGCCGTTCATGGATCAAACTGGTCCTTAGACTCTAGTAAGATACCTGTCCATCCGCGCATTTCCTTTTTCTTCTCCCCCTTTCTTTCTCTCTCTCTGGGTGGTTATCCCGGACGTATCTCTTTTCCCCCGACCCTCCCTGGTCTCGTCCCCGTACCGTGGACCGCGCGAACCCCCCAGGATCCTCGTATATTAATTGTCGATACCTATCTGGCCGCGTAGCTCTTTTAATAACGCATCTCTATCGAACGCGGCGCTGACGCGGCAATCCGTCCAAATGTGAGAATATTATTAACCATATATTTTAGCCGGCTTAGAGGGTGGCTGATCGCGTTGACTTTTGACAAATAATCTTGACGCGCAGCAGGATAGTCACCGTTCAAAAGCGGTGACGAACGATCACTCTTCACCAGGCCGAAGATCCATGCCTCGGTGCCAAAGTGTGCGACTGTATTGTCGCGCACACACAATTTCCCGACTGACGATCGTTCTTTGAACAAATGTAGTTTACAAAAGAAAAACGATATATCTGCTTACTTTATTACGCGGTGTAGAATTAAACGTGATTCGATTTGACGTTTCGGGGCGAGAATAAGCTTGGGCGAAATTCGCGCGCGGTGTAAAAAGTATGATCGAATTTACTTTGCGCTTACGCAAGAATCCGAAGAGAATAGAAATAACGAGTTCGAGTAAAAAGGGTAAAGGTATAAAAGGAAGGTTGCGTCGCCGCGACGCGAGAGATATATTGTGTTCTATGGACAGGTCAAAATAATTCGATACGCCGCCGGAGAAATTCTATATGCCAACGACAAGATTTTAGATTAGATGAATCACCATCGGCTAAAAGGAAGGGGTCTCACGAGGATATGGTTACCCATGGACTCGGTGCCACGAAATGTATGCGTTTCACAGAACGATATTCCCATTATCGAACTCTGATGCCCCGCGAAGCGTCTCGTATCTCTGTGTCTCGATCGTTGGAATTTCTCTCGCGCGCGTGAAGACCAACGGCAACGTTCGTATCGACGGGGAAATTATCAAGCCCCGAGATTATCAAGATCTATTCCCCAATACACCTGCGGAAAGAGAATTCTATAAACGTCAACGATCCCGACTCGTTGTCAGGCATTCTTCTTCATACATTAAGGGCCAGATTCACAAGCGTCGGTTAACTATACTGAGAAAAATATCCGATTAAATACAATCGGATAATCCAATTATCTTATAATAACAAACGGATATATCCGATTAAATTGTATATTTGATGAAAAATTTCATCGGATATATACATAATTTAGGGCTAGTTTCACAAACACCGGTTAACAGCTAACCGAAGGTTAATTAATTCTCTGTCTCTTCTCAGATAACAAAATAGAAAAAGGATAGGGAGTTGACTGAACTCTCGTTAACCGACGTTTGTGAAATTGGCCCTGAATCGGAAAAGTTACTCGTAAAAATTAACCATCGAAAACACTATTTAGTTGGTTTATCCGATGGAAATTTTTCTCAGTGCAGAGTTCAGTCAACTCTCTATGATTTTCTTTCTTATTACCTAAGAGACAGAGCATTCAATTAACCTTTCTCTCTAAAAGTCAATCAGTGCATCATCACTGACAACTGAATTATTCAACGCTATACTTATACTGTGAATCAATGAATATTCACTGCTTTCAGTGATAATCCACTGATTGATTTTAGAGAGTTGGTTAGCAGTTAACCGACGTCTGTGAAACTAGCCCTAAAGCGAATCAAGAACTGTGTCCAAGTTCTAGTTCCGAGAAATGTGTATGTCAATCAACTTGCATGTTTTACGGAAACGCTGCAAATTGATTGACTACACATTTGAATTATCGCTGAAAACAGTGAATAGTCACTGAGTTGCAGTTATAAATATGCTACCGAAAATTGTTTTCAGTGATGATCCGTTGATCGACTTTAAGGGAGTACAACTTGGACACAGTTCACAATTGGATCGTGGACACAGGCCCTAAGGGCAGGTTGTTCCAATCTCTTGATAAGTTAAGCCAACGGCACACGATACTACTTTTCCTACTGGATTTCTTACAAGAACCAATCAGGATTTAAGCCGACGGCACACGATTCTGTTTTACCTACTGGATTGCTTACGAGAACCAATCAGAGCTTGGCCTTAAGTCACCTGACCCAAAACATCCTTATTGGTTCTCGTAAGTAATCCAGTAGGAAAAATAGTACCGTGCATCGTTGGCTTTAACTAACAATTAAATCATGTATATCTTTGTTTTTCCGTTAAATTGAAGAGAGATAGAAAAGACATATAATGTAGCTATTGGTTGGCTTACCAAGAGGTTGGAAAAATCGGCCCTGAAAGAGTCCGTTACACCCCGCGATAACCGCAGAAGCGGTTTGCGCGCGCGCAAGTGTAAATTCGGCTCTCACGAGCCGTAATGTTTCCGCAAAGCGTAGCGAGATACGACGCAAACAGTTTTCAGAATTTCGCCAAAGTACGTAAGGGCGCGGCTATTGCCGGGCATTCATTCGCCAGCCGAACGTAAATTTATTTAGGGGTGGACATCTAAAGCACGAGTGGCGGCAACTGTTCACCGTCACGGAACATTTGCCGCGAAAAATGCTCTCGCCGCGGCCACGCGTCTTCGACCTTCCCCTTTCTTTCGGCCGTCCCGAATTTCCGAAGATTAAGTGCAAGCACGCGTTTTCTCTATCGACGACGACTCTCCCGCGTTATCGCGAGGCAACGTTGACAATTTGTCAGAGGCCATCTCGCGGATATTAATCACGCGGATATTTTTCACGGGCCCCCATAACTGTTTTACATTCATTCTGCGGTGAAAACGCGCGCGGATCAGCGGGCGCGGTCTGGCCGGGGCAATTTTTCACGACCTCTCGTCGCACGTTGCCGGCATGTCCGCCCAATTATCCCGCGCTATTTTTAACTGGACGAACGCTAAACGAAAGAATTGAAAGTTAAACATCCATAATTAAGCGTTCCGTCCGGGCGGCACGCTTATCATTTTTTTCCCCTCTTTTTTTTCAACCATTACGTCGGACGATGAATCATTATTATCGCGCGGCACGGTGGATAAAGGTGCGATACGTGGCAGCCGGGACGCGCGGTTCGCCCCGGCTCCACTTCGGAGATCCCCGAAGATTAGTAGACCGCGGGATTCGCCCTCGGAAGACCGGTCGATCGGTCTTAAAAAGTTCAACCATAACAACGTGAGCCGCGCGTTAAAGCCCGCACGGCCGTGAAACGGCTCGTCGCCGTGGCAGTCTTATCAATCAGAAAGTCGTAAGGGCACTGCGCCGCGGGTTACGATATAATAAAATGAACCATCATCCTCTCTGGACGGCGACGCGCCCCGTATTTATACGTTGCTCTTTCTCGCGCGCGCGCGTGCACGTACGAGCGGCGGCCATCGTTCTCGGGCTCGAGAGGCGAGGCGAGCCTCGAGAGAGAGGACGCAGGAGGAACGTCGTAAAACTCGGCCATCCGGGCGACATAAGTCGGCGGTGTAATGCGACACGTAAACGCGAGACGCGTCTCGGGGAGGAGGACGCGCCCTCCGCGGGAAAAGAGGATCTCGGATCCCCGACCGGGGGACTTTTCGGCGCGCAAAGAGCCCGCGCGCTGCAGTGTTACGTGGGGCATCGCCGGCCCTTTACGAGCGTATCATCCGGATTTATACTTATTTAAGGAATCACTACGCGCGCGATGGTTCCGGCCGCGAGTTATAGAATCTTAAGGCCTGCGTCCAGAATGCTAGATCTTGGCCCAAGTTCTAGTCCCGAGAAATGTGTAGCCAATCAACTTACAGCTTTTATGGAATAGCATCGTGGACATAGGCCTTTAGATGCGCTCCAGGGTGCGATTTTTGGGGGATTTAATCATTAAGAAGGGACAGTGCGACAAGTGGACACTGGACTTTATAGAATCTTAAAGCCTGTGTCCACGAGGCTAGAACTTGGTCCAAGTTCTAGTCCCGAGAAATGTGTAGCCAATCAACTTGCAGCTTTTATGGAACAGTTACACACTTCTTGGAACTAGAACTTGGACACAGTTCTCGGATCGCGGACACAAGGCTTTATAGAATCTTAAGACTTGTGTCCACGATGCTAGAACTTGATGCAAGTTCTAGTCCCGAGAAAAGTTTCGAACTATTCCATAAAAACTGCTAGTTGATTGGCTACACGTTTCTCAGAACTAGTACTTGGACCAAGTTCCAGCATCGTAGACACAAGCCTTTATACAAGGTGGAGAAAAAGATGCCCGATGTTTTCCCTCCTCCTGAAATGATTAAATCACGTGTATTATTGAGGAAACCGAGATATATCTTCTCGCATCGACGAGCTGTACATCGAATGTTTACGTGACATACAGCGAGTTAACTTTTATTGATTTAGATAACGTTGGAACCGTAAAAGTTTATCACCGTCGAATAACAAAAACGTATCTGCTGAGCTAAAGTTAATATATGGCCTCGCGCGCGAATATAAAACAAAGTTGATCTTAAAATGACGAAAAATACATTTGTTGAAAAATGGTAATGTAATGAAAAATGCTCGGTACTTTGTACAGGTGGACCGGCGTGTACGGGCTATTCACATTTATCCGAGTTATCTCATACGTGGAATGACATTGTTACAGCGGTTATGAAAAATATTTTGCGCCACTAATCCTCGCATTTGCGATGCACCACGCGGGCGCGGGGCGAGGGAGGACGATTGGTGCCCGTCGGGAAATAAGTTTCCTACCAGGTGGAAACGCGCACCCTGTCAGATTGAGGGTCGATCGTTCCCCGACTCGGGCTGCGTTAATCCAGTTGTAATATTTTCGTGCTTGCCAGATGCAATCCGCGCGCGGTAAACATTCATCGACCGACGCCGTAGAGGCTCTCGCGGTGAATCCCAGATAGGAGCAAGTTCCGCCGAATTGATAAATCCCGGGGAGCACCAGCTGGCCGTGTGTGCGTGGCTTCGGGGCGCGCGTGTATACGTGCGATGCCGCAGCTCGCGAGTTATTTAAGAGCTATCGGATGCCGTGCGGCCATTAGCTCCGATCGCATTACCGCCAGATTGGCTAATGGTCCGGGTCTCCCGGCTCCGCGCCGGGTACTTTTCCTCCGTTCTCTTTTCCTCAATTTTCCCGATACTCCTCTCGTCTCCGTTACGACGATAACGCTAATTATAGCATTACGACGTGCCGTACCGTCGCGTCTGCCGGAGCTGCCGCGGCGGGGCTGAGAATTTTCAACTTCCGACTTAAGAACGCGAGTGTGATAAATCGTTCGGATATTTTGCCGCGAGGGATGTGGGCGAAAAAAATGGAACGTGTGCTCCTTCCGTGTCTGCGTATCGAAATGCATGGATCCATTTAGATTGTAATTGTTTCTTTTTTATTATCAGTAACGGTCCAACCTGAGAAATTACCGGAGCGACTCTACGCGATATCAGATTTAAAAACGATATTTTTCCGTCGTCGCATTTGCCGAAGCCACGATCGTTTGCGTTAAACAAACGTGGCTTCCGCCAATGTGACTGTACGATTATTTTTAGCTAAACGATAAACCGGCGACTATAACAGCGACGTGTCTCGTAAAACATTATCGCGATAATTATTTAATTATTCGGCGCTCGCTATAGAGCGCGGCTTGTATCAGCAAGATATCAGTATTTGCAGATTCATTGCGGTGCGCATTTCGTTACCCGGCCCGTTGCAAATTCCGCATTTGTCCGGTAACCTTCCGGTATCTCCCTCTCCCCCCCCCCTCTCTCTCTCTCTCTCTCTTTTTTTTGTTGGGGGATCTGATGCGCGATAGGACGAGCGCATAACGACACTCGTAGGTACATACACGTCGACGATTATACGGCGACGCCCCGAAATCGCGGGTCGGTCATTAATTTCGGCGCATAAAAATCAATGAACAGCCCATAAACAACGTGCCGGCCGGCACGCTCTCTCTCCCATTTTCCAATTTGCAATTGCGAATCGCGTTTTTAATTATAACGAACACAATGGCAGCCGGGACCGGCCGCCCTCCCCCCCCTCTCCCTCTCGCGTCCGATTTTGTCCTACCTCTTTCTACCTTGCTACCCCCTGCCGAGCCTCTCTTTCTATGTGAACGGCCGATGCAACCGGGAATGGCATCCGGCTGGATCATCCCCCTCTCTCCTACCTACCCCACAGCGTGGACCATCGTCTCCTCCCTCCCGCGCGCGGTCGCCGTCGCGTTACCCAGCGAGATATTCCGTTTTCACGATAATTATTGTCGTTCGATTTCTCTCTCCTTCTCCCCCCCTCCCTCTCTCTCTCTCTCCCCCTCCCTCTTCTCTCGCTCTCCCCGCTTCTATCGCTCTCCAACACGCGCACCACGTCTTCGCTCGTGCTCTTTCTCTCTTTCATCTCGCGCACGCACCAAAAATCGCAGCGATAACCGTTTGTCCATCGCAACGACAAACATTTTATGTCCGTTGATGCCCTGTACCCGACTCCCTTTGTTTTAATAGCGTGGGAGTTTCATATTTTTCTCTGTGACACGTAATGTTTTTACGCGCCAAAAGTGAGCTGCTGCGCGCAACGGTCGACCGAATGAATTTTATAGTTCAGCAATTTTTGTGATAACGCGGCGGATAATTAATGCAACACCCGGGATCGTTTGCGCGAGCGGCGCGTTCGTCATCGCGGGCCGCCTCATTCTTCTTAATAATTCCGCTTTCGCGTCGCGCAGATCGATGGCCGCTCATCATCGCGGACGCTGCGGGCGAAGAAAATCGCCAGTCCAACCCCCCCCCCCCCCCCCCCGCGTGGGGTTCTCCGCCTGTTCGCAGAAAGCATAAAACCATTAATGACACGCACCGACGCGCATTCGACCTATTATCGGCTGGCTATTGTTCAATAATACGTTGTGCATTTTATATTCTACATACGTCATACGCATCAGCGGTCCCGGAAATTTCAGCGGCGCAGGGAAAACAAATCAGTTTTCAAATAAAAACGTCCGACACATACACAGGCAAGCGCATCGAATGTGTTCCCTATAATTCAAAACAGGCACTTAGCCGTTTAAGCGCCAAATAAAAATAGCCTTCTCCCCTCGCGTAGCTAATTAAGCTATTTTATACCGGACTTTCTCCACGGGAATTAAAAATTTTTTCTCTACGACACAAGTATTCAGGCACGCGTGAATTATACATTAGTGTCGCTTCGATAACCGACTTGTATAAGATCAGCCGTACAAGATCGTCGACGTTGAAAATACTTCGAGACAAGTGCGGGAAAATTCAGGATTATTTTGTTTATTAAAAACGAATGACAGAGAGACAGCAAGATATTTTCTAAATTTTTTTAATACAACGAGTTGCATCCGCGAAGATATTTATCGGAGGTACGTACAAAATATGATTTCCCATCCCCGCTGCCATTTCGAATGGCGATGCGATCTTTTTGCTCGCGGCACTATAAATCAAATAAAAGCTATTGCACAGTCGAATGACGTAATGGGTGATACCGGATTTTCAAATGATTTTTTGATCGGCCATCACGGCCAGTAATCGCGCGAGTGCTTAGAGCGATCAGAAACGAGTGGTTAAAAACACGGGATCGCGCGAGATTTATTTTTTTGAACGCGCGCGGAAATCGCGTACGACACATGTGCGCCGCGCGGGAAAGATGGAAATTTTTTTTCCCGGGATGACGATTGCTTCCGTGACGACGCGCGATAAAACAAAGCCGCCCGCGCACTTTCGTGCCCCCGGTTGCCCCTCGCCCGAATTACGTCGCAGTTTGCCGTTAAGAGTTAACGACGTAACGATTATGCCGCCATCGCGGATAATCACTATCGCCGCCGATACGTATCTTTATAACTCCAAATGTCGCGGGAGCCCAGCCGGGGTCCAACAACATTGCGGCCGTCTCTCGCCGACTTCCCAAATTGCACGTCATTCTCCGTCGCGCGTCATTTCCCAAATCCGGATGTATCAGGGATGGAGAAGAAGGGCAGTGTAAAGGGAGAGCGCTTTTTTTGTTTTTACCAGAGCTAGACACTCGCGCCGCGACAATTTTGCCACTCCACTCGATTGTCAAACTATTGTAGAACTGTTTTTGCACTTTCAATTATGACGAGCGATGAATACACGGAGAGAATTTTCCCTTAAAATTTACCAGGAAAATCGTGTAATCCTGGGACAATGTGGCATTTCGAAGAACTTTGAGAGTTTTCTTGTAATTTTACTATACACTTTACTATGTAATTAGACTTACTAGTATAATGTATGGTAAAATTGTAGAAAACTTCGATAAAGTTTAAAATGCCGTGTTGTTCCACGATCGCATGATTTTGCAGGGTAAATTTGAAGAGAAAATTTTGTCCGTGCACGTGCGTAATTAAAGAAAGCCATTGAGCTGTCGAAGATTGGCCGTGTATCGATCACGAGAAAATCTGATCCCCGACGCTGATCCAGCTTCGACTTCTCATTTGTTTTCTATTTCTAGACGGGGACGGCATTGCCCTACGTAGCTACGTAGTGACTTTTCTCCGACGGTATAGGTCGGCCAGAGAGGTATAAGGGTAATCCCGTGGGGTGCTCCGGAGGGAGTTTCATATAGAGGGCCGCCGCGGTGCGGCCTCATATATAAGGATTTATCACGGCTAAGTCTCCCGTATATTGCTACGTACCGAACCTTCTCTCCGTCCTTTCTCATCCTCCTCCAGGACGACCTAACTCCTGGGCTCTTCCTTCCAAGCCCTTCAACCGCGGTTCATGCGCGGGACCTCTTATATTCGTTTTCTTTCCTCCGCCACACCAGCGGCTTTATATCGTCCGCCGTATTTACTATTTGCATCCAATTAGCCCGATCTGCAACTTGGAACAGGTTCACCGGTTATTAACAACTCCACGGAGAAGAGTAACGGCGGAGCTCTGGTTGACCTCCCCGTGAACCTCATCAGGCCTCCTTTCGTGCGCGAGTGGATGCGCTGAAGCCTTTCCACGGCCCGTGACGGATGGTAATCCTTCCGGTGCGATTTAATGGCGAAGCACCAACAGTGCCGGTATAGCGAAAATTCGCGCTCGTTTTTCTTCGAGAACCTTGGCCTCGTATTACCGTAAAATGAAAGTTATTCCTCAATAAAGAAGCCGACGTTACTTAAAATGAAAATACAAAGAGTTTACAAGTAGTCGGCGCGCACGGAAAGACTTTCAAACTCTAACGATTAACATCGTTATTTCTATAAGTGCTTGGTTAATTGATATTACTTTTTGCGCGTTAGGAAAAATTACAAATGTATTTACTTCTTCTCTTAAACATGTGCGTTCGTTTCCGTGACAATTCCCTGGCTGTCCCTCTCATTTTACGCGGCGGAAGTTTCCGATAACAGAAACGCTTGTACTCGAAGCCATGTCGACTTGCCGAGGACGTGAAAAGATTGGCATTGCACAAACTACGCGTACCGATCGCGATTACAGAAATTCGGGGAGCAACCTACGATCCGATTACGAAAACAGAGTTATTTGGGAACCGCGAGGCGCATTAGGTCACCGCAAACACGGGCCGATAAAACCCCTTGAAGCCACCGACAGCCTCTCGTACAGAACATCCCCCGAACGGTACGTAGGAAAACCTCCAAAATGTCTAGCCCGTTCTCTTTCTCTCGGCACCGCCCAACGGAATATCTCTTCACCGTTTATTTCGTATCAGATCCTGGATACGATGGTATGACGTCGCTCCCGCTCCCCGGGGGAGCGGAGATCCGTTCCGCCTTCTTTTCGAGTCCTCTCGCGGTTTCACCGTCCGTCTCGGAGGCATCTCGCGTTTTATCCGCACGTTTCCTGACGAGGAGGCTCTCCGATTCCTTAACCGCGGCTCCCCTGCATCGCGGAAAAATAGAATCTCGCCGTACGTCATAGAAAATCGCAGAGGACGTTCGGGAGGAATCTCGGTGTAGGAAACAAGGCATATCGTCACCGAGTCGATTCTTCGCGAAGAGTTTCTCGGGATGGAAAGTCACGGACAGCCTCCCGATTAAAATAACGATATGGAAACACGATTTAAGTGAAACAAAATGTTGTACTTCCGAAAGAAAACGCGATTAATCGTTCCCCTTGATTCGTCAGGCACTGCAATGGTTGCTCCACATTGCGGAAATCGCGCGAAATGATGGCGCGAGGCAGGTCCCTACCAACGAAATCGCAAATTCCTCGTTAGCACGGACCATGGACGGCATATCGTCTGCTCGACGACCATCCCTTCTCACTCCGGTGTCGGCCGTCGACGCATTAACCCGCATCGTTGGCATCGTTAGCAACATACCTTATCGTTCTATACGCGTCCGGTCCAGTGTTTGGAATGCGTACATGTAAGCAACAATGTTACTTCAAGTGCAAGCTTCCCGTATCGTCAAGGAGAAAGGACTTTAGGTCCGTTTCACATTTTTAGAAAGCGCGCCGTAATCAAAATCGCGAAGTGCCGATCTTACAGTTTACCCGCGGTACTTCGTCCAGCGCTTTAAACAATGGCAGACGAAAAATAAATGTACATACAAGTCTGATGAAATTCTTCCGCGGAAGGTGCGGTGTTTAAGACAAAAGCTGTCGCGTCGCACTCTCCCTCTCCCCTTTTTTCTCTCTCTCAACATTATTATTTTGAAAAAAATTGGCGATCAGGCTAAAGGGCATCGAAATACGAACTTGGATAAGGTGAAATTGCTCTGCGACGGACGAAACATTTCCGGCCGGGTGTGTAAGGCAGCCTTTAGGCAGAAGCTGGGTTCTATCGCAGTTCGCGAATTCCGTCCTGTCATTTGTAACTGTCGAGCTGCTCATTACAATTCCCCATTCCTCGCCTCCGTGCCACCTCCCTCGTTCCCTTCGCGGCTCCTCATCCTGCCACCCTCTCGGCCGTCTCGTTCCCGCAACAGGCGCAGCGGACGTTCGCGCTCTCGCTCTTTCTCACTGTTTCTTTCCGCGTCTCTTCCCCTTCGCTCCCCGCCGCTCGTGCGCGCGCATACGCCACGCATTTTACCCTCGTACTCGCCGGGAAAGAGGCAAGGGTAATAAAAACATTCATTTTTAAACATCTTTAATTGTTTTCTTCTCGCGCCGGGAACGCCGCGAGCCCCGCTTCCTTCCCCCGCGTTATCGAAATAATATTTTATCGAGTGGCTTTTGGGGTCTCTGATAACGACGAGCTTTAAGCGAGCCACGCCGCGTAACGATGAATATTAATTCACGCCGGAAACGAAGCTCGAGCGCGAAAAATTTGATGCTATTAATGATTTAAAAACGGCAAATCGCTTTTTAATGCGCGCGATAACTACCGCCGTATATTTCACGACGCGATATTTTTATTTCCGCGAAATGGCGAGCTAAAACTGCAACGAGCGGTAAGCGTTATTTGCGGAACGCTTCGTCGTTGGAACGCGTACAAATTAAGCAAATAGTTGAAAACGCGTAGCTCAACGGGATCCGGCGCGTAGAACAAATAAATGTGTATCGCCGCCGCGGGGGGAAATCGATGATATATTTGTTTTTAATTTGCACGTAATGCCATTGAATGTTTTGGAGCCTCGCAATTTCGAGTGGGGCACGTGACAGCGAATCGAATGACAATCAAGCCCGAAATTACGACGCGCTGCGGTAATCGAGATTATTCGACGCGCTCGCTCGCGCTCGAGCTCTGGTTTTTCATTCAGCGAGATGACACTCGAAGCGGTCGCGAAGGCCATTATCCCGGCGCGCATTTATCCGCGCGCATGTTATTTCGTTGTCGTCGGTCCCGCTTTTAACGTAACCGTTCGCCAGAGAGATGCCCCCCGGTGCACCGCCCGGCGCTCGCATTTCCCGCAAGAGCGTCTCTCTCCGCGGCGAAAAATCTTGCCCCTCCCCGCCGTCCCTCCCTTCCCGCGCTACCAATTTTCTTTATTACATTCCTTATTTCCTATCCACCAGCCTCTGTAACTGTAATACAAATTCCTATTGTGATTTATGTTGATATCAATGGCAACCCCCTCCCCCCACCCCAGGGTTGTCCCGTCGCCACTCGCTCACCCCCGTCCGACGGCTGTGGGAGCTGCAACGTCCTACACTCCTCTCGGAGCCCTGGGTCCAGATATTATATTGAATCAGAGAGAGAGAGAGAAGTTGTCACTGTTATTGTTGCCTTCGCGGCGTCTCTCCCTTTCCGTTCCCCTTCCTCCCGCCCGGCCGATTCCTTGCCGTTCCCTCCCGCTCGCGTTTCACGGTTGCTTCACGGCGGGTCGGGGGGGAGTGTAGCCGGCTATTGCGCCCCGTTCAGGGTTCCTATGAATTTTATTAATAAAACAACATTGGCGAGATGCGCGGCGGCGCGCTCCTACAAAGCGCAAACTGACAGGCCGGCGCAGCCACTCTTATACGTATCTCTCCGCGAGGCGGACGAGCGTGGAGAATTTGTACGTTCCAGGTTTTCCCTTTCTGCCGTCGCGCCGCTAAGGGAAGTATCAGCCGTCGGCTTTTCTAAAGCGGGACGTGCGAAGGTGCCACCGCCTCGTCGTGATGGGAATACCTTTGTATTCGAATTTCAAGAACTCTATTGTGTTGCACGGGCGCCTGGCTCGCTCCGTTCGGCGCCGATAACGCCGTCCTAGAAATTTTAAATACCTGCGCCTCGCCGTTGACGGACGATACGCACGGCGAGTTAATAACTGGCGGCTTTCGACGCTCGATCGTTCGTAGTGGCCCGGCGTCCACGATCATAGAACTTGGGTCCAAGTTCTAGCTTCGAGAAATGTGTAGCCAATCAACTGAATAGCATCGTGGACATAGGCCTTTAGATGCGTTCTCCGGGGCGCGATTTTTGGGGGGGATTTAATCATTAAGGAGGGACAGCGCGACAAGTGCAAATACGTTCGCGAGGTGAACGAGGTGAAGTCGGTGCACGCGTGCGAACGCGCGAACAAAAGGCGCCGTGACGAAATTCATTCAGACGGCTGTTTACGCGCGCGCGTCTGTTTGCAAGGGTGCTGGCGTTCGGAGCTGCGTCATCGCCGGGGTGTGACCGTGGCAACGTTCTCCTGAATGAATCTAAGAACCGATATCCCCCATTAACTACCGATTGAAACGCCGCGCGATGAAAGCGAGAGCGCGTATACCTGTGTGTACGTAAGGGAGACGGGGGCTGAGAGGGTGCACGCGTGCGTTTACATAGTGTATAACAGTGACTTGCGACATTGGACCGCTATAAACGTGATTAATGGACGCGAGTCGCTTACCATTCTGATACTCTCTCGCTGCAACCGGAATAACAAAGTACTCCTTTACTCACACTCCGTCCTCCCGTCTCCCTTCCTCAATCGTTACCTCCCTGTCTCCCTCTCGCGCTTTCTCCCTCTTCTGGCCCCGAGATCCCTCCCGCGTTCTCTCGAATGCGAAGCTTATGGCTCGTAAGTCCTCGAAAGACGTTCCTGCCTCGCGGATCTCCCGTGACGTCGCTTTGACAACTAATTTACAAATTCCGCCGTAAGTCACGAGATCGGTAACGATTTCACGTCGTTTCGATTCGGCGGACAATGACGACGCTTTCCAAACTTGTCGAAATAGAACTTTACACTCTCGAAAAGTCGGGGTTCGAAAAGTTATTGTGCATTTTCGTTAATAAACGATAAACTTGACAATTATACATTTTAACATCGACACCGTACAATAAACGCAACTGAGTTGACGGTTAATTGAGACACAATCGTCCGAAAGTAATTAAAAATTTATTGTCGCATATGTATTTTTATTTATAAATTTCGTAAAAAATATATAAGTTAGTAGTATTAATAAATCACCGATAAATGCTAGTAGAAGCACTCGATTCAATATTTCGTGTATTATTTCGCGTTTTCAACCTAGAAACAGCCAACAAATTATACTCGAAGCGACGAGAGACTCGCTGCGACGACACGAGGTGTATCCGAATACAAGCATCATTTAAAGAAGCAATTATCATCCGTAATTATCGCAATGAAGAAATAATTTCAAGCTCGCTAGCGCTTTGATTCTTGGATGTATAGATCTCGTGTGTGAATCGCGCTAGATATCTGTCTTGTTGGCTAACCGAGCATAGATGGCAAATCGCGGGGATTCAGCGATCACGCGATGATATCGATCACCAATTATTCGCAGAGAGCGATCGCGATTTCTTCCCGTACTTGTCGCGAATCAAAAAAGAATAATACGATATGCGAAACGGCGCGGGCATAACTCATTCAATTGTCACGTGAATGAGCCTGCGTACGGCGTGACCTTGTTTCACCGAGCGTCGTAGACCGAGCGTTTCCAAGATTCCAAGAAATGACGTAGCGCTATAGACCGAAGGCCGTAAACAACTCGGTCGAAAACAGTCTATCATTCGGCGTGGTTTAGTCGAGCGAGGCGGATGTTTCATTTCCTACGAGAATCTCGATCGTCTCGTACGCGAGATATTAACATTTATCAATCGCGTTTAAGTAATTGTCGCGATCCGTAATCATATCGTTGATTTCCACGGTGATTCGTCGAGATAAATATCACGCGTAAAATGATAACGAAAAATTATAATATATCGGTCGCTTGCCAAGAATTAATCTCTCGAACAATTAAACGTACAGAAGTGCGCGTATAACAAAGTTTCGACTTTCGTCGCGTTCGGGAGTGCCGTTTAAATAAACGAACCAAAGACTTTTCAAAGCCCATTTGAGGGACAAGTAGAAATCGCGCGAACGACCTTTGTGTTTTCGCGAGTGTGCTGGAGGACAATTTGAATGGCGAAGGAGGCCTAGGAAAGGCATCGGGCGCCGGCGGAGCAACTTTACGGTACATATTTTTTATTTAGTGTAAAATTGATCTTGTTCTCCGTTCATTTTTGAGTCGTTTTATTTCATAATTCGATAATTTCGACATAATAATTATAGAACAAGAAATAATTTAAAATTTTATAAAAGTTTAGTCTCGTGAAGATTTTTTGCGGAAAATCACACGCATTAATCATTTAAAGTATTTAAACATCCAACCAAATAAAATGTTTGATACGCATAAGAATTATTTATATTTTACAATATTTATTTTTTGAACACTACTTTAATAAATTCTTTATTTGAATGTTACAGAATCAACGAAGCGAACTCCGCTGCTGCGCATCGAGCGGTGAGTTAAAAACTTTATTATTCAGGCAACGAATCTACATCTCGTAGATCGTAGATAGTAGATCGTAGATGGTAGATTAGAATATCTCGTAGATCCGTTGCCTTAAAATGGATAGAGTACAATATACTTTCATACTTATTTTTATATATTTCGTCTATCGAAAGGGAGTAATCGCAATTTTCACTGTGGAGGGTTGAGTGCCCTGTTGCAGCAGATCATTTTCACGCACAATATGACGAATATTATTGAAGTATTCGTCGAGCTAATCTCTTGTAGCCTATCCATTTTTTATTAACAAATTTATTAATATATAAAGCAAAACAATATGACGTGAGATTCTAATATTTTGTCGAGAACGCTGAAACTTTATATTATTTTTATACATTATTTGAGATTATTGATTAAGTAGAATATTCAATTATCGGTCTATCTATCGTACAGAAAATTTCTTTTCTCTGGATCTCACGTCATTTATTCTGTATGTGTATCTCGCGATACACTTTCAAGATGCGTCTCGCATGAATACATGCATAGTTACATGCATCTTCGTATTTTCGCGGGCGGTCTTCGCGATCAGCTTTTCAAGAAATTTTCAAGAAATTATTAATTGCTCGATTTCATCCATATTATAAATTTAAATTTATCGCGGAATTAAAATAAATACAACGCGAAGTAAATTGTTTTTTTCCTACATACATATACGTACTTGAATTTCGAATTTGAAGATTGAGTCACGAAAAGACAGTCATTATCTATTCTTGAATGAATTCGGAGGTAAAAATATATTTGATTAGTTTTATGCAAGAAATTTTTTAAATTAATTTTCTTCTTTAATTAACTTCTCGTGGTCGTGTATTTCGATATAATCGACGCTCGTATATAGTTCGAACCGTACGAAATATGTGTCGGTGACGATAAGAAACCGACTATGGAAGGAGTTTTCTTCCTTCCTGATCTCTGGTCAAAATGACCAGAATGTATGGCCAGGAGCGACGAAAGGTAGGTCCAATCTGGTCCAACGACGCGGTAAGTGGTCAACATTGGCCACTTTGATGGAGTACATACCTAAGTAAGGTGATGTGCGAAATAAGTTTTTCTTCTTATTTGTCAAAATTCGGGTGGGTTATATTCTTATCTCCTTTACATGTCCTCGCATATACGTGCGAGATTAAAAAGACTTCTACTAAATCCCTATTAAATTGCGCGCGTATAACTTGCAACTGTAACATCAGTGACTATTCACTGATTGACTTTCAGAGAGCACGTATCAAATATACAATGGCAAGGATCTGTAAAGAATACAGTTCTTACAGACTTTCGTTTGAAAAGTTTCGATTTCAGCATCACTGATTAAATTATTAACTTGTAGGAGCGCGCGTGAAAGGTAACCTCGTTAATGATATTGACGAGTGATAACGAATTTACAAGAAATTTGTGATATTTTCACATAATCATAGCGTTCCCAGCGCCACGCACTCCTATTTCGAGACAAAGGAATAATTAATTAGACTGCAATACGGCCATATCGGTCTACAACTGTTCCTCGCGCGAGAGCGAGAGACAAACTACTCTCTTATACGGACAACTCGCGGCTGCGGTGTACGCGCGAGAGTGCTCTCTCACGAGGGCGGCGCAAACATTCTCGATTTACACGTTAGCCATTCCATTTGGCTCGAATCGGTTGGAAGCCATTAATATCGGCGAGCGTGAAAGGCACTCCGGCCGGAGCTCGGTTTCTGACTCGGCTGGAAGACAGGCAACCCTTTCCTCCAAATCCGAGGGACCGTGAAAGGGTAAAATTGCGCCCGCTCTTACCGCTCCCATCCCTCCTCGCCCCCGTCGTCGCCTCTCTCACCTCTCGGCCTCCCCCTACGTCCCCTCCGTGAAATCAATAAATACATATTTGCTCGGCGCAGAGAATCAACTATCAATGACGCTAATACCATTAATCGAGAATTGACACAGCGTGTGGGCTAGGCGCGGGGTTGGCCGGGGGAACGGCAGAAATCCCCGAGATCTAGGCCCCCGCCTTCTCGTTCTCGTCATTTCCGCAGAGTCACGTTACAAATGACCACGCGGCTGCCTTTTATCCTCGTTACCGAAGTGACATAATCGTTCGTTCGGGAAGTGCGTGCGCCGCGTGTGCAGCACGAGACCGACGTCGCGCGATCAACGTACTTAACCATGTTTAATAATCCGTTCTCGTTGTCTATCTGGCCACTGCTACGGGATGTATTCATTAACACCGAGACGTACGCCGTACGAAGGACACTTGCGCAACTGCTCGTACTTATTCCCCGTATACCATTTCATTCTAGATTCGCAAGTTCGTAGCGCGATCACGTTAAGATTTTACAGTTAAATTATAGTTGAATTAATGTTTTCCCAAGTAGACGTGTCGAAATCAAGAAAGACTATCGAATATGAATACATTTGCCAAACACATGTCTAACCGCGTCGCGATTGGACAATTTCCTTATGTGTATTCAAATATACAAGTTTGTCCGCACAATTAAATTTATCGATCGGTTTTCAAAAATATTAATTTTTATTTAAGTTGTTGAAAATTCAGTCGAAATTTTATATTCGTGTTTTTGTAATTCGATACTTTCATATCGAAGTTCAGAGAAACAGCCAATAATCGATAATATATCGAATGTCGACTAGTCCCAAGCACGTTGCCGAAAAATTAATTTTATTCTCCGCTGCACTCTGGCTCTGAAGACTTTGATCCACGATTTGAATGAATTAGAAAATGTCATTTATATTTATCTGTCATGCGAATTGCGCGCGCAAGGTAAACAGTTTACGTACTGCTGTGCAATTAAAAAATAATCAAAGTCAAATACCTGCTGCGAGTGCATGTTCGTTGGGCCCACGGTAATCCTGGGGGATACGCGATCCCCGTGGGCTTAGACCATAATTTATGGTTGTATAAGAATGCGGAAGGGTCGTCGCTGCTGTTTACCATCCTACACGGGATTACGCGTGATATTCGTTCATTAATTCGTGTATCTATTGCCTGTCTCTCTTCTTTCATTTTGTATCTTCGTTTCGGTAGACCGGGACGTGAAACGCGGTAGCAAAACCAATTAAAAAAGGTACTAATATCTGGCATTTAAAAGGTGTAACTTTAGAAACAGCCGCTTATATATTTATTTAAAACTCAATTGTAAATTTGGCCCTATATTTAACCCTTAAATGCATGATTTTTTGTTTTTATGATTTTTTTTGCTGAATATGATACAACAAAAGGAGTACAATAAGGGAAAAATGAGAAAAAAATCTATCTTACTGTTTTTTTTTTCAAGAACAAAAGGGTGTGTTGCCGAATGGCAGCATCATGAAATTAGAACATATGAAACATAAGTTATTGCGTATGAAAACTTCTGAAACAGTTATTATTTTTGTTCAAACATCGATGCCGTACATACATTCAACGCTATCCACCTAGATATCGGTATGTTGCCGAATGGCAACATGATGCATTTAAGGGTTAAAAAACGAATTGATAAATTTCTCTCTTCTACTTTTGCTTCTGTTCTCATTAAGATTGATTACGTCGAATAGATAAATTTTTATAAGGTGTACAACGTAAATTATTTGTCATCGAAATAACAGCAAACATCTTTCACGTATCTATATTTGTACAAGTTAATACACATATAAATCCAGATGTGCTGAGAGTAAACGCTAATGCCTGTTTATTCAGGAGAAGCTCGCCGTCCATCGATGACACCGTCTGAAAGACATTCCTCGGATTTTCACGAGCACCTGCTACCACGTCGTCGTTTTTCGATCAGAAAAGAGTACGGATAAATGGCTCTGATACATAGAGAAGTGTGTACGCCATCTAAAGCTCCAGAAGGGTACACACTCGCGCGTGTACCGCGTCTGTGCCATCTGCGCCGATCGCGGTTGCTCCGTACGTTAAAACCCTTCAGCCAGTTTCCAGTTGGCAGCTTCATGCTCGTTCCGGAGGGTTTTAGAGTCGGGAATTCAGTCGGTCGGTCGGTCGGTCGGTCGGTGCCCCACCATTACTCATTCCGTGGCAGCGGCGGGTACGCCACCCTAGCGCGTGCAAACAATTTGTTTCGGGGCGGACGATCTCGCGGTCGCGCGAACAAGTCGCTCGGAAATGACGACGAAATCACAAAATTTATCGTTCGAATATGAATGCGCGGACGTTACACGTCCAATTATGCCGAATAACACCTTAATTGCTATTTAACTTACTTTACTACGGAGCAAAAAGGACTCGTGGGTTCAGGTTGTTTGAATCTTAAAGCGTAAAAATACTTGATGCGATACAAGTCACTAAAGAAGATTCGCTTTTTTTTTTATTAACTGTAAAAGCTTCCAAATAATAAATGTTTGGTTTGGACAGATAATTTATTATTTTGTAACAATTATTTTATTTATGTATTTCTGTATTAACTCTGCAGTTTTATTTTGTCATTGCTCTTAATTAATTTTATCCGCGATTTTTTTAGAAGTTGCTTGTAATAACGAGTCAGATATTTATTTAATATTGATAAAATAGCGGCATCATTTATTATAACTACAGGAAAGAGAAACGTAACAACGACACAATCAAGTTTCAAGTTATACAATTCCACATCCGTGAAACTTTTGTTCGTTTGAGCAAATAATTCATGTACTATGACATTTCGATGGATACAGACAAGCTTATTAGATTTTCGATTATTTCGCGTGAAAATAAGATGCGAATAGTATTAATGTCGGAATCGTGCTTTAAACCTTGGGCTCCCGTTTTATCCTCTTTTCTAGCTGGTAGCCAGGTATTTCCGCTTTGTGCTGGGCAACCGTGTCGGCCGCATAAATTGATACAGATGCGAGTTAGCTGGAGTTTTTCGCTTCCATCCCGGAGGGAATACCGTGATACCATAGAAACCAACTCGAATGTTGCAAGCCGCGACGGAAATGAGGCTGCCACTTCGTATCGAAAAATATCTCGATCGTCTTGAGTGAGATTTTCTCCGAAAAAAAACAATACCTTCAAGATAAAAAAAAGAAAGACCTCGATCGCGACAGCCATTCGTTGCAAAGAAAGCTCGCTGTACAAATAGGTCGGCGGAGGTAAACCAATAACGATCACATGAGCCATCTCGGGCACGTACTATTAGATATAATTTACGCTTTGCGACCAAATAGAAAAACAAGGAAAATAGCTTTTTTTTAAATTACATTTTCAGTCTTCTCGGCGTCATGACGTTTATTGGAAAACTTGTATGCAGCAGCAAATCTTGCGAGACGCATCGCGTATTAGAAAACTTAAATACGAACAAAATCGAAAGTAATGACTTTTAAAATCGAATAATTTTGTACAAGACACTGCGTTGTTGTTCTTACAATAATGAGGGTTAAATACTGGGCATGTACGACCAATTTTGTTGTAAATTCTTTATTTCTAAAAGTTCTGTCGTAACAATATTATAAAATGTACACAAGTTGATTTACTTGAAGATCTGAAATTCACACTGAATCTGTCAACGGAATTAACTTTATTCTATTGACTAAACTCGATAATAGCTTTTCGCGTTCACACATAATACTTTTCCTACCCCCAACAATCTTTGCAGCACTCCCGTCACGAATCCTGACAAATCGTTCTATCTGTCTCACGTCGGTTTTGAAGAGGACCGTTAACGATTCTTTAATGATGCGATGTACTGAAGATCCAAGCGATTTGTCGTCAATCCAATCATGAAATTGATCGTTATTAATTGATTGATTAAAATCTTCACGAATGTATAAGCTGACAATCTTAATTGTATTCGTGAAAATCATTATTTTTTTTTATAAAAGAAACAAATGAGATTATTTTCAACAAGTAATATGCGTGTAATTTATTGCTCACGTATTAGTGTAATCTTAAAGCGTGACAAAATTAACAATTGTAAAACAATTCAGCTATTTTTTAGGAAATTATTGCTTAATTGTAAAACAATTGTAAAACACGATTAAAAACGGAGATTGTTTACGCCGTTATACATTTTCGATTATTCGGTGATCGGCATTACTAGCCGGGAAACAGACTTTGAGGGAGAGTCGTCTAGCACATAAAAGGACAAGTTTACGATCTTCTGACGCTCTCGTACAGGAGCTATTCATTAATAGCCCCTCTTGGAGTTAGCCCGGCAGCAGCACTGCAGAATCGTCGCCAAACCTCAGCTCGCTTTATGGCCATTTAATTGGCCGAGATAGACGACGATATATTATTATGCTAATTTTCCAAGGAACGTCGCAACCGCGGAAATCGTTACCGGGAGATTAAAGGCCCTCGGTGACATCGTATCATTAATTACTACATTGAACATAAGTGTCGCGATGTTAACGGTTTACCCAAACTTCTTTGCTCGTGTGCGTTCCATTTATACGGAAATCGAAAAAGAGTAGTTGTCGACGTAATCAGCTGTTCCGCTGATCGATGCCCGTGAATTTCAACAACGAATATTATTCGCAAAAATATTTAAATTAAACATATATATATATTCCAGTGTTTAAACGTTCCGATAGCATCTTCCGATTTTGCGTCTCAATGGAAAAAATTGCTTAGCATTTTAGGAATCAAGATATCGAAAAAATTGCACAGTTTTAGAATTTTTCAATTATCTCGAGTGGAATTTGACGTTGCGCAACGATCCAACGATATCTTTATAGTAAGTTCAACGATTTCAACACGAAAAGTCGATAAAAATGAAGGGACATATTTTTATTTAATCAACATACGTTATCGTAAAATGTCGCACCTCCTTTGCGTACTTTCGACAATGAAAACTTGTTAAATGCACGATATAAAAATGGTATTGTTAATTAAAACTTGGAAACACGGCGAAGATCCGCCGTTAATTTCGACGATGAATATCAGCGGAAGGATGTTTTTGGAGAAGCATCGCAAAATTCGGCGCCCTAAATTTTGCGTACGCCGCATTTTCCGTGGGAAAATTGGCGCGTCTGGCGCCGGCGGGCAAAAAATTACATGAATTTCTAAAAGGACGAAGGACAGCGGGAATTGTCGAACGCCGCCGACTGCCACGGGCGCTGTAACGCGATCCTACCGTAATTCACGTTGGTTTTACGCTTTATGCGACACGCAGAACATTGCGCGCGGCCACGCGCGAATTTACGGGGATGGCCGGCGGCGTGCTCGGCACCGGGACAAAACCTTTGCAACCGTACTTGATGGACGCATGGCCAGTATTGGATTAAATGCCTCGAAAAAAAAAGAGAAAAGAAAATAACAACGTGCACGTCGCGGGGAGAGCAGTGCCGTCGCTTTTTCTCTCCGTTTCGTCAAAGGAGGAGGGCTCTTCGGGAGACAAGATCTACACAAAGAGAGACAAACTGATGATCCGTTTCTGCTGTTCTTTTTTCCGCACTCTCTTGCGACGCAATCATGCGCAAAAAGTTATTATAAAAGCGGATAATACGGCTATTGAATTTTGGCGCGGACAAACGCGGAGTTTATGCATTGTTATTATTTAATTAATTGGATACTCTTTGTAATGTAAATTAAATTTTGGTAACACTCCCCTCCATATCAGCGTACCTGTACATATCTCGACGTTTTAATTTAATAATAATTTAATAGCATTGCGACTACATACAGCGGCGGTCGAAAATTCGCCGTCATCGTATCAAAGCGCGTTTAATTATTTCCATGTTATCCGGGATTATTTGGCGGTCGATGTGCTTAATCTAAAAGTCCTATGGCCGCGTTTTCGAAAACGCATACCCCATCCTCTCGATCCCGCGGGACTCGCCTGGTAGAAGAAAAATCGATATATATATATATATATATATATATATGTATATATATATATGTATATAGCGTTACGAGTAAGCCAACTTTTAAAGATTCAATGGCTGGGGCTATCTGGCGATACCTACCTTTTGTACGTACGTTACGCACGGGATCCACGGTAGCTGGGATCGCGCGCTCCGCTGGAAAAAGGGTTGAAAGAGTTGCGATAACGGAGGATAGCCGGGAGAGAGTTCGGTGGACCGCGGAAGAAAAGAGAGACGTGGGAATGAGGAATAGAGGGAAGAGGGAAAGAAAGAAATAAAAGCGAGAGAAAGAGAGAGAGAGAGAGAGAGAGAGAGAGAGAAGAGAGAGAGAGAGAGAGAGAGAGAGAGAGAGAGAGAGAGAGAGAGAGAGAGAGAGAGAGAGAGAGAGAGAGAGAGAGAGAGAGAGAGAGAG
>NW_011967231.1:1010887-1021176 GCF_000949405.1 Vollenhovia emeryi | reverse complement strand
AGAGAGAGAGAGAGAGAGAGAGAGCGAGCTTCGTGCATTGTATTACGAGCTTTTTGAGCAAGCCCGTGCTCCAGGGCCGATGGTTTTGGTGTCGGTGGCGGTAGAGGTTGTTCCAAGTGAAAGAGCGAGAGAAACAAGGAGAGAATAAGAGAGAGAAGGCAAGAGGATACGTGGTGGACGGTAGGATCAGGAAGAAGGGGTGGGTTAGCACGGGGGTGAATTGGTTGGTCTGGTGGGCGAACGTCTGTCTGTTGGCTGCCAGCGAGCCAGTCAATCATTACGGGCCGCGCAAGCGCTTGCGAGCCACCTTCACTCTTTCCTCCATCTCCTCCCGTTCGCTCTCTCTCTCTCTCTCTCTCTCTCTCTCTTTCTTTCTCTCCCCGTTCATCGCATTCTCTCCCTTTCTCCAATTCGTGTTCTCTTTCGTTCTCTTTCTCCCTAACGCTCGCTTCTCCCTCGCTCTCCCTATCTGCCTCTCCTTTCCTTCCCCATCTACGTCTCGTTTCCTCTGCTGCGCGCGTTCGTCCCCTTCATTTCCCTCAGTACCAAGTTCACCCCGTTGTTCCATGCTACAAGCACGCTACAATGCTGCCTGCCGCCGCCCATCCTGCATATTTAAGCGAGCTGTCTTGCTATGCAGTCGTTACCGCCCGCACCATCTAGACCGACCGCTCGACGACCGTTCTCCACCATCGCCGACCTCCGTTTCTCTCTCTCTCTCTCTCTCTCTCAACATTTTCACTGCTATCTTTCTCTTTCGTGGTTAGCACCACTATTCCCATCGTTTCCACGCCTGCGAATCTCTCTTTGTTTTCTGTGCAGTATAACGCGATAAAGAATTTCTCAGGGGATATATCCGTGTCTTTGAGCATTTTTACGTCGTGTCGCCTGAAAATCTGGAAAGTGTCAGTACTCCAAATATTTCCTGCCTTTAGTAATTAAATATTTATGGGAGAATGTGTTGCCAGTTGACGCTCAATTGATATTTTTCTTGGAGAAATTCTACGTAACGGGTATATTCATTCAGGACCGATATTTATACGATCATAAAATAATTATTTTCTATCGTCACAATAATCATAATGGACAAATTAGACTATTTTCTTTTCTCTTTAAATTTTCTTTTACTTTCAACAACTTCTCAGTGCTATTTGCTTAACGTAGACCAGACTTTGAGTTGAACCTAGAACCTCCTAGGGTATCCCACAATCTAACATTCACACCTCCATTCCGCAAAATTAAAACCGCAAGCGGTTGACTCGAAGGATCTTTATTGGCAGAAACAATTTCAACATTTATGCCGAAAAATTATCGACGCTAGAAACAGCTGGTTGGCCGCTCGTCCTGAGGCGCCTCCAAGAATAAGGGTAGCGTCCTCGGGAGTTACGAAAGCCGCGAGAGCGCGTGCGCGTTTGGGACAAATATTGAGAACCGAGTCGGTCGCCGGGTGGTTGGTGGCGGTGGATGGCCGAGGGGGTGGCGACGTGGGGGTAAGCGAGTAGCGCAGGCAGTAGTGGTGGTAGCAACCCCGGGGTTGCGTTCCGCCGGCGGGGGTGGAAGTCGCGCGAAACTGAGGGTTGCCCGCGCCGCACGCTCGTACTCGCTTGCACTCGCTCGCACTCGCACCCCCTGGCTGGCCGGGGGTGTTGCCATGGATACGGCGCTCGCGCCTTGACATTGACAAATGGCTGGCCGAGGGTGAGCCGAACACAGCGCTGCTTTTACATATGCAGGGACACCCATTTGTCCGTACGTGGGCGCGAGGGAAAGAGAGAGGACGGTGACGGCGGTGGCGGTGGTGGCGGAGGAAGCCAAGTGAGAGGGAGAGACCGGCGACCGCCGACGACCGTCAGCAGCCAGCCGCTCGCTACCACTTCGCCATCCGCTTTTGGGCTACTGTGCTACCCCGACGGGAATCATGCCACGGCGCGAGCTGTTTATTAGGAAATAGATTCGCGTCGCCTGTTTATACAATGCTGATGAATGGCGATTTCGGCGATCACCGTCGCGCGATTACTTTCGCCCGGAGGAGGCGATTCTCCCGTTGTTCTTCACGAAATCTCTCACAATACAATAATTAAAAATGTGACCTTTACGTGATAGCATGAAAAAACTTACCGATTCTATCGATTATAATTTTGAATTTCCTAAATTTTACCTTGAGTTGTTTGGCGATTTGTCTTTGCGTAACCATGAGTTTTTACAAGCGTCCTGAGCGTTCACAATTTTGTCATTAAATAAATTTCGTACGTGTCAAAATCAATAAAGATAGTAATTAATAAATGACAAAATCAAGTTAAGCCGTCAAGTACAAGGAATCGATAAATCAAAGCACGCCGAATTACGAGGGAGGGGCACGTGTGCAATGAAGCGCTTTACATCATCATAACTTTTAATATTCATTTCAGACACGCGATTTACGAGTACATTGAGTGGCAGGCTGCGACTTTGATCATTGACAATCAATGATTGTCAGTACGAGCTTTTCGTTAACATGTTGCAGCTGCGCGAAGCACACCGCATTCGACCTGTCTATCCACCGAATGCGACCTATTTATGCATCGTTGACACTTGATATGTGCAAGCGCTGTCGCTTAATCGCCAATTACTTTGGCGATGTACTATCACGGCTGGTTTAATTATAACACGCCCAGAGTAATTCCATGTTCGAGACAATAGAATTTACCCCTTTAAGTCGCACCTGCGCCTCGTGATTTTTCTAAAAAAAAATTTATCAGTCAGATAGGCTAAAGTTGTAACTGAATCAAGATCTCCGGAGAGACGTAATTCGCAACTTTATCATATACACATGTGCAATAATAACAATAAAAATGCATAACAATTTTCTTTATTTTTCAAGTATTATTCATATACAGTAAAATCAATAATAATATGCACTAGAAATGTCGAAACTATACTTGGGAAAAAAACAAAAGAAATAACGAAAAGGATAAGACGCGCATATTACTAGAAAAGAAAAAAAGACGGGAAGTTAAAAGCATTGAGCACACCGAGGCTTGATATTCATTCCCGATGGTGTCAATTTTCCGATCGGAGTTGTGCGCGTTAAGCGAGGATCGAGGTAGTCTGGTGTCGTAATCGTGTCCCGAGAGAGAGCAAACGATACTAGCCCTCGTCCTGGCAGCGCTCCGTAATAACAACCCCCCGGCTCCGTGAGACATAAACGGGCGCCTATCGCGCATTACTACCCCGAAGTAGCCACTCCCTTCTAGCAGGCCAAGCTCAGCTCTAATATCTCATTACCGCGCCACCAGTCAGCCGTGCCGTCCTGCCATTACGAGATTGTTTGCTCGCGGGGCCTTCCCGCGCCTAATATATTACCGGCTTCCTAACGCGCACCACCGCGTTAGACGACGACCGAGTTAGTTCGACGAACTTTCTAACGGCTTCACGGATCGCCTGGTTCGACGGTTGATTAAAGCCACCAGCGCGATCTCCGGCTAACGCAGAAATTGCTTCCGTTTCGCGAATGAGCAACCGAATTCACTCGCGAAACTTTCTTCCGATTGACTCGCTCCTTTTAGCTGCATGCAAACGCCTCTGAGGCGAAACACGGAGATAATTTAGATTTAATTTCGGCGAGTATATTAGTCATTTGAACCAATCATACAGCAGGAGAAATAAATAGAGTTGATTTCCACAAAATTAATTGCTAGTCACTTCCGTATTACTGTCAATCATCGCTTTATGTAAAACGAGTGTATTTGGTTAAAGTGTAATTTTAGACGAAGATATTATTTCTTCTTTAAATAAAATGCGTCAAATTAAATTCATACGTGACCATAAACAAAAGATAGTTCAACTGCATTAAAACTTGCGAAGACGTCCATGGAGTGAGCAGCTCGAAGATTGTTTCAAAGTGGAAATTATGAGAGGCGAGCAGTTAAGTCAAACAGAAAGATCGGAGAAGACGAACGTTCCGTGATGAGATGGACGGAAGGAAAAGCAGCAGAAAATTTCGACTGCCACGCGTTCCTCGACATTACGACTTGTCTCGTTAGTTTCTTGCGCCGCCGATGCCCGGGTGAACCGCCGACTCGGCGCTTTTATTGGATGACGCCTGGCAGGAAGCATCGATGGCAGCAAAAATAATTGGTACCTTCCCCGATTCTCGACGCCGCCGCGTAACAAGGTCCATTTCCATGGAATAACCATCAGCGGTAATTGGCACCTACAGCAACACCGCGATGCTCTCTGGTCCTCCACCCGCCCTATCATATTTCAGAACAGGCAGCATGCCAGACAGAGACGCGGGGCGGAAACTCGGTCCAGGGGATGCGTGCAAATCGCAAATGTGTTTTATACAGCAACGGCACCCTTTCGCTTTTCAGCCGTACTCGGAGAAGTTGACTCCGGGGGCGGTGGCGGATAACAAAGCGGAGCCATCGACAGCTCGCTAACAACCCTCCACCCAATTCTCCCGCCAAGATCTCCTAACTATAAAACGTCGGTCATACGACGAGTGGTCCGCCGATTCTGAAACGTCGATGTCGCCTGTTTCAACGGTCTTGACAAGATTTTACGTTCTTTCGTAGATCACCCTTCTATCGAGCGATGACGAAGCATTTTCTCACTGTCATGCAATTCCTCAACGAGATCTGTTACACGGCCTTTGATATATTTAATCGTGATACCATCTGTTGTTCAAACAAGTGCCCTAATACCCCGGTCTTTTAGCCGCACTATTTATTTTATTGTAAAAAAATGGGAAACCTCGAGACGGATCGATTTGGAAATTTGAGGTACTTTCTCGTAGCCAAATATTCACGAAAATGCTCAAGTAAAAGAACAAGCAATTCTCTCCGTAACTTCTTTTTTTACGTCACGAAAGTCGGAACGTCGAATGTAATGAGATTTTTAGAAATGAAATCAAAATGATTCGCGTTGAAAGGTAACACTGGAACAAGGAATTTTATATTTCTTTGAAATTGAAAGTGAGACTAAATCAATATTCAGCAAGGACGTTGCGACTTGTCACGTCGCATTTTCTCACGGGTGCGTGCGTAATAAAGCGTAATACAAGTGTACACAAGATGTAGCATTTAATGCTCACGTTTCAAAAAACACTATACAATGGACACTCTCTAACATAGACCACCTTTGACATCGTTCTTCCTTTCATCGTCATCACGTGTTCGATCCGTGAATTTAATAAAACCGAATCGATTCAGGTTCAAGTACACAAATGATCGGATGTGATCCTTCCTTTTTCTTATCTCGTTCGTTCTCTGCATACCTTGTACCTGTATTTGTCGTATGCGTGTATATGATTGTATGTGTGGGTTTTGTATTTATGTGAATCCGAATGCACGTGGATACGTATGTCTCGGTGTGTGTGATGGCTCGAGAGGCTTGTGCCCTTTAGTACAATTACATGTATGCACGTAGTCCCATAATACTTAATACTTTACATCAACGTGCGGTATCCCACCGTTTCGATCCTCCGTTTAACTTTTGACCAGCGTCTTGCGGATCTCCACGTTTCCCCTTATCGTTTCGTATACGCGAGAGTGTACAATCCGGGCAACGAGCACATCTCCTCCGCTCGCGATAAGCACGTAGAAAGGATTTTCGACTGCCATACATAACTACACCGCAATCACGTTTTCCTCACCCTCTCCCTCGCACACGTTCCTCTCATTCATTCCCTCCCTCTTTTCTCCCTCTCCTTTCATTCATCTTTCTCTCTCTCTCTCTCACACACACACACTCTTCATCTCATTTCTCGCTCCTCTTGCTATCACAATCGCGTAAGTTAATATCGAAGAGCGATACGATTTTACAAAGCAGAACATAAATTCATATATTTCATTCTTTTTACTTTAATTTATTTGCAGTTTTTTCGTTCTCTTATTTAAGGGCATCAATAGGTCGTCAATACGCAAACAGTTGCAAAAATCTGATTCCATACCGATATAATAAAATTTTAGCTTACTATACACATCGTGTCTTCGTCGTATGCGTCACTATTGTATCAGCTTCACAGACCCCGTTATCATGATCGATTCGCATCGCTTTTATGATGATAATAATGATTACCATGATTTCTTCGCAACAAGTGCGAATAGCCATTATTATGATCATCGTCGCAAATAGTCGATGTCGTAGCAATTAATTATCCATCGTTCGTAATTATACAATAGTTAATACATTGTTTCATCCCTTGCTACTGTTCACGCACGCATTTTACACATTTACATTCAACATGTACACACGCATACAGGCACATACAACACGCACATGCATGCACGCACTTACTCTCGTCCTCTCTCGTTAGTCTCGTCGCTCGTGTCGCCGCTCATAAAATCTTTGTTACAATTTACCCTCTAACATGATTATTATTTAGATAGACCTTACTGTTACTTCGTATACATTTTTAAGGCGATGATTCAATCGAGTGAACTCATTTATAAAACGAACAGCCAATATGACGTCCGCTTGCTCCGTTCTTCGCTCGAATTGTGCCGATATCCGCGCGCGTTCTCGATCGTGCGATCTCCTTCGTGTCCGCTTCGAGTTAATTCGGTCTTTCGAGTTTTCCCGCGCATTTCGTGTCATATCGAAGCTGCGCTTTAACTGAATTGATTCCGATAGATTGCTGAACATTCCGTGCGTCTATGTTAATGCTTTAACACGTTCTACAAACTGAGTTTGCTGTTGCATTGACATATTGCGTGACGCTAATAATTATTAAAAATTATTAAAATATAAAATTACAGGAAGAAAGAAAAATCATTGCAAACGTTACAAAAATTTCATTACATATGCTTCAGACTCTTCCGCAAGATCTGTGTAAATATTTCTTCTATAATTTTGTTAAACGTCACTCTTCGTTGGAGAAATTAATGGCTCATATACGATCGCATATGCATAACACAATGTATATATCGTCGGGCATAGCCAAAGGCAGGTCTCAACAAAATTAAACAATATATCGTTCAACAAATATAATTTATAAAAATACGCCGTTGCCTTTGGTGCTACGCGCGACAGAGGAAATGTCGGCCGTCACCGAGTTCTTGTGATTGTCTGCATTCTCTGTAACTATATTTATAGCTTTATCATTAAATAGTAAATAATATAATATTAATTTTAGCCCTGGGATGATTCCGCGCGCCGAAATTAAACGCGCTCTCCTAGAATCGATCCTTGCACATGTGAAAATTGTCGAGTGACACGGTCGATCGATAAAAATTGACGAGTAAAAATTGTGAAAATTAATCAAATTTATTATTTAATAAAAAAAAAGGCGGCATATTCGTAATCCGATCTTTTCAACGCAAGATCGATCCACGAACACCGGTCCGCGAGATCTTCATCGGCGGTCTCTGCGCATGTAATCTCGGCGACGTAATCACGCGTAAAACGTATAGAATTTCCGTTCGTCTTATCGTATACTATTATCGTATTTTCATCCGTCGCGATGATGGCGATTAATTTCCCCGACGAGAAAGCTCGCGCGGCTCGCGCCGAAGGACTCTCTCGACGGATTTCAACAGCCGTGGAATCCCTCCTTACATCCCTCCCCCTCGCGGGGGAATACAGTCGACGATCGTACGATCGATTAGCGCGCGTCTCACGTAGAGGAGCCCCGTGCGTGCGCGCTCGCACGACGCACGCACGATGTAACTTACGAATTTGAGTAATTCTTCTCAGATTTAATCAGGACAATAACTATACTGACTTTTCTCGCACCTGAGTCTTTCGGTATACGTGGGTTATCCTTTGTTTGTTTTTTTTTTCATTAGCTTTTAGTATACTAGAACGCCGATCGCGCGAGGCACAACGTGCAGCGCCGACGTCCCTCTTTTAAGCAGGAAGAATCGGATGGCTCGCACAATCTCGGGATCGTTCCCGCGTCTCTCGCGCGGAATCCCATTCGTCGGGATTGTTCCTGAATAAATTTCGAGCGGGATATGTTGCGAGGAACACCGATGCGTTGCCGACGCGTCGCCCGGCTCCCGGCAGGAGCAGATTGCGTTATATTAAAACTTTTTATACAAGATTTGCGTGTACGCGAGTGTATTGAAAATATTGATAAAATTTTTGTCTTACGCTCTTTCTCCCCCCCGTCTCTCGCTCCCTCGCCTTCTACTCGTCGTGCTCTCATTTCGCTCGTCGCGCGTTCCGTCGATCAGAGAGAATGGTACACCGATGATGATCCATCCTTCCGAACGAACCGTCGTGTCTCGATCGTCGAGAGATCAACGAGACACGCGTCCTCGCGTGACGCATGGTGGCGTTAACGAGGGGCGTTTTTATTATTTCGTACCCTTATTCGTCGCGAATTCGCTCTCGCGTATAATCGACGTTTTAATTTCATTAAAATTTTTTTTCTCTCTTTTTTTTAATAAAACATGCTTTGTCTGGCGTATCGCGCGCTGTAAAGGTCTCTCGGAAATTCATTCCCTTTCTTCGAAAACGCTCTTCCCCCTCGCTTCTGTTCCCTCATTCGCATGCTCGTTTCTCTCTTTCTCTTACTTTCTACCATCGTTTGCTCGTTAACGTATTTACGTATATCAGGGACGCGCATGCGATAAGATTTGTATAGAAATATAAAGATTCCTCCGATGTAAATCGTAACGGGGGAATGAGGGACGAGCGATTGGAAGAGATACATATCGATTGGAAAACTGATTGCATTCCACCTCTTCCTTCATTCGATTGCGCATTCGAAACGAATATGCTATCGGGATAAAAACGACAATGATAATTTTAACGTATGGCGAAGTGTACGGAGTAACAAAAATATCGGAATGTTGGGATCGACGACAAAAACGAGCGCATCGGAGGAAAAAAAGAATACGACAAGGATCGAAAGCACGAAGATAAGGAAGTTTCGCTGGAATTCGTGAATGGCCGCAGTAATAGTCACGGCTGAATGTACGTAGATGCACAAAAGAATAGGCGAGTTCAATAACGCATTTCCGTGAAAGGCATATTGCAATGATGTAATTGAACCCGTGTTTGTCGAAGAAAGGATAAGGAAACGACTTTCCTAATGCGAATTTCAAGCCAATTGTTTTCAAAAGGGGAGTCCGCGACCACTAACATAATTACAGAAACGCGCATCTTACGTCTACGAGCACCTCGATGATCATTTCCGCTTGTTTTCGCTTGATTGACGCTGTACACCGGTCGATAGATGAATGTACGATTTATAAAAAACATTAGGTTTTATCTTAAGTTTTTAATTGCCGTTGATGGCTTCTTCCGCTAATCGATCCGTTCTCTCAAGAATTCGAGAAATCTTCATTAGATATAATTAAAACTGTGTGATATAAAATCGATATAATTTAATATAAATCATATTTCAATGCCACGTCTTTCCGAAATTTCGATAATTTATTATGTAAACCAATTTTAATTATGACACAAATACGGTTTTTCGCGTCATCATCAGAGTGTTGTTAAACATAATTATTGGACAGAAACGCGTTGCAGAGAATCGAACAATGTCAAACGGAAATGGAGAAATAATAAATATCAACGTGAATCTTTGATGTTGCAAGCCGAGTACAAATACGTACATTTTCAAGCCCGTAACAGAACGTTGCATAACACTATTAGTGCATAATAGAATGATAATGTAAAGTTCCATCATTTTCAATATCAGCCATTCGCTTTCCCCGTTTCTCCTTCCTTGCTTCGCGTGTACTCACCTTTTCTGTATTTTTGCACGGATGCAGAGTCTCGTGGAAAAAAGTGGGAGAAGAAAATAACGACGAAATCGAATCGTTTCTACCGATCTCTTGTCCGATCCTTTGTTTCCTCACTCTCCTGCTTTTCCGTAACAAAAAAAAAAGAAATCGAGTCAACGCGTGCTCGCAAAACGATTCTCCCAATCGAATTTCGCCCGCACTCCCTCATCTTATTTTCACAATTGAATTAACTATTTATACAGAATATATTATAATAAAAGCTGCGTTCACGTGCACGTACGCGCGCGCGCGTGTGTCTGTGTACTTCCGTTTAATTATCCTTATGAACGTGGGAGAGTATGTTCTGTGTACAAGTATACGGTGTATCTGTATATACGCCTGTGTCTTTTCACGAAGCTGAGAGAGGTATGTATGACTGTATATACGTGTGGGTGTGTATGCATGTATGTCACTTACGCTGGAGCGGGGGTTGGATTGGGTTGGGATTTTAGAGGGTAGGATTCTCAGAGGGATATTGCTGCGTCATCGAATGCACGACAAAGAGCGTCAATCTTCTCTCTCTTTCTCTCTCTCTGCCTCTCTCTCTCTCTCTCTCTCTCTCTCTCT